>NC_038050.1:49283122-49473870 GCF_002211085.1 Panicum hallii
ACCGAATCCGGCCGCGGCCCCGCTCCTCGTCCTCCTCGCGCAGCGTGCGAGCGTCGCGCGCGCGTGGGCCGACCGCCACGGTCACCGCCGCGAATCCCGCCGGCACGCGTTATTTTTTTCCATTTTCTTTCCCATTTCCTTTCTTTCTCCTTCTCCTTTTTCTCCCCCTTTTTCTTTTCCCATTTCTTTCTCCCTTTTTCTTTTCCATTTCTTTCTCCCCTTTTCTTTTCCCTCCTCCCTTCTCCTTCCTTCTCCCTCTCTTTCCTTTCCCCTTGCCGTGCACCCGAGCACTACCCTGGCCGTGCGCCGGCCCTGCCCCGGCCGTGCCGCGACGCACGCGCACGCGCGCCGCGTGGCCGCGCGCCGCGCCATGCCAGCCGTCGCTCGCGCCCCCGCCCTGGCCCGCGCCCCGCCGCGCCGTGCACGCACGCGCGTGCCTGGCCCCGCGCGTGCCGTGCCGCCCGCCGCTGGCGCTTCACCCCGCGCGCGCGCGCTGCCGCTCCCCCTGCCCTGTGCCGCACAGCGCCCGGCCCTCCCCCACGTGCACGCGCCCCCTCCCCCACGTGCAACGCCGGCGCCCTCGCCGCCATGCCACATCGCGACGGCCGCGAGCGGCAAAACGCCATTAATGGCCGCCCGCGGAGCCGCCGGCCGAACCCCCCCCCCGCCTCGGCCGCCCATAAATAGGGCCGAGGGGCACCCTGGCACCCACAACTGCCGCACGCCCAGCCCCCCCGCCTCCATTGCCCTAACGCCGCCCCCGCCGGGCTCCCGAGGGCCCCACCGCCCGCCCCGTCGTCGCACTCCACACGCCACCCCGGCCCAAGTGAGGCCGGGAACCGATTCCCCTCGCTCTCCCCTCCCTTTTCCCCCACCCCCGGGCCGCCATCGAGCCCGGGCCGCCGGGGAGGGCCGGCGCAGGAGCCCCCTTCCCCCTCCTCTGTTTCCCGTGGGGAGGAGGAAGAAGGGGCATTTTGGCCCAAAGCCCCCCTTTTCCTTGTATTTCCCCAAAAGAACCCCCCTCCCCTATTTACCCCTTTTTGCTAAAGAGACCCTGCTCTTTCTAGCATTTCAAACCGAACCCCTCCATTACATAAACCTAAATATAACCGACACCCTTTAGCGTGCCCTGAGTATTTCTAGGATTCGCAAATAGATCCTTACTCCTTCCGGATAATTACGAACAAGCCCCTGGACCCCTGTTTAACCCCTGAAACCCTCTTTAACTCGTCATTTTATGTGCCAAACGATCTCCGATCGACCCGACACTCTACCACGCCCTTTCTAGTATAGTTCTAACCATGCCATTAAGAAACACCCAAAATATTACCCCTATCTCCATAACTAAATTATTTCCGATTCAAGCTCAACGATAAAAGTTTTTAGTTCTTTTGATTGATTGTGTGCTTGTTTGTTTGCGTCGTAGGACACGGAGTGAACGAGGAAGGTCCCGACTGTGATCAAGCGAACGAGGACCAGTTCTACGACCTCGAAAACCCGAGGGGACAGTGCTTCGATCAAGACCTCCCGCAAGGGCTTGATGATGCAAGTTCAATCCCGCCCTTTGATGCATGTTCCTGTCCTAGTTTTGTCAACACCACCCATTTGCCTGTTTTATAAAATTGCATGTGTTTTGCTTGCTGAAACATAGTAGGATAGCCACCCTTGTTTGTGATAGCCATACCATGACCACCTGGTTTTATAAAGAAAGTGTGTGTGTGGGAAGGGATAAAATGTGGTTTTGAAAGACGAGTCAGATGGGATGGATGGCATTTCTGTGTGAATTGCTGTTGGTGTGCTCGTACCTATGTGGTTGAGCGAGGAAGGAGATATCCTCTTGTCACCCCTCAGGACCGAGTTGATGTGTCATCTCACCTAGCTTCCTGTCGTGCAAACCACTTGACCGTTGTATGGGGCAACGGCTTAGCATGAATCCCACTAGTTAGTCTGATAGCCATCAGGAGAGCTAAGAGCAACGGGTGATCAAGGAGAAGGGATAAAGCTCTGTGTGACTTATGCCCCGGTTAGACCTCGGAGATAGGTCGAATGACCTCTTGATGGATCCCGTGGTGGCTAGTCAGGTCTAGCTAAGGTGGGTAATGGCTTTGTTGGGATCTGCACCGACACTAAGGTGATCGTGCTGTGGTACCCCACCTGTGGGTAAGTTGCAACCTCTGCAGAGTTAAAATCTATTCGAATAGCCGTGCCCACGTATTGGCAATTATGGTGTGTCACATAACTAGTGTTTCTCTCTGGGAATGATTGGACTGGTGTGGGTTATTTGGAAAGTGTCCGGCAGTTGTGCCGTGTGCTACGGCGGACGGGGAGTCCGGTAGCAGCTTAAAACTTGGATCCTGTGTGGATCGACATCACGTGCTCCTTGGTACTAGAAACTTGTTTTGAAATGGTTTTAAACGAACCTATGCATACAACGAGTTTTCCGCAATAAACATAACCTTATCCTTGGATTGTCCCGTGCATTGGTTTCTGTTATACCCCCTCCGTGGGTGTGATTGGACTTGCTGAGTGCGTTTGTACTCACCCCACTATTACTTTTTTACAGCAGAAGATCCAGAATACCTCCCGAAGACGTCGAGTAGGGTTTCGTCCTGCACGCAGTCTTGCCTGTGGTTAAGGCCACCGCTGGAACTCCGCATGGCGCAAGACCTGATGACCTCTTTTCGTAGCTAGGTAGTAGTGTGGGTTTTAGTTGTAATCCTCGCGATAGTGGCGCTTCACTGCCCATTACCGCGTAGAGCTGTACGGTGATGTACCATCTGATGTATAAAAGTGTTATCAGCCTCCTGTGACTGATAAAGCATCACTTTAAGTCTTCCCTGATGGGGGACGCTTCAGGTGGTATCAGAGCCGTAGGCTGGCCGTAGGACGTGACCCTAGGAGCGAGACCTTTTTTTAGGACCTAGGACTTGTTCTGATTTAGCTCTTCACTCACCACTGGTTCTTGCCTTGTTCCAGATGGCTGACAATGGATGGGTTGACGGAAATCTGCCACGTAGAGCCGGCCTTCTAAGCTATTAATACTCAGCCTGGAACGCATCGGAGTTATGGAACCACCAAGTATGCCTACCGAGAATACACCTCCAAGGGCACCCGTCGGTGCAACATGATGGTCTTTGTAGGAAAAAGCACCCGCTACCCTGACGTGGACCCCTGGTTTATCTCCACCTCTGGCTTTTGCTTCCTGACACCTACGAAAGGCCGCCCGTAAAGCCCTGCGACGACTGCGTGTGATCTACAAGCACCACCTTCAGCGGACTCCTATGGGATTTTTCCCACCTACTGAAGGAAGAGGACGCACTTGGATTGCCCGGATGAGAAGACTCGGAAGAGAAGAAGAAGACCTAGAAGATACGATCTCCCATCTATCCATCTACCTTACTGGCTTGGACGCACTCTACCGCGAACAAGCGGCACAGCTGAAGCAGCTAATCCATAGGGCAGAAAAAGCAACCCAGGAACTGGAAGAACAACGGACAAGAGCCGCAAGCGCCGAGTATTCCTTAGCCGCCCTCCAAGCCCAGATACAGGAATATGAAAACCGTGGAGAAATAGGCAGATGGATAGAGGAAGAAGAGGAACCGAGGAAACCCATTGGGATAAAGGTACTCAGACCGAAGACGAGGTGATGGATCGGTGCCTCCCAATAAAGAAGCGCCCTATCAGAATCGGGGAAGAATCCCCATGATAGGAGCAGCACTCCAAGCTAGAACCCTACCCTAGTAACCACGTACTATGGAAACTGTACCCCATCCATGTTGCAATAATAAATGTTACCTACCCCCTTTTGTACCTGTGCAAGATTGTTTACCCTATCCTTGTTTCAGATGGCTGAGGAAGGATGGACCTAGGGCGATTGCCAAGCAGCACCTGGCTTTCCCAGCCTTTTGATCAACGCCCTGGAAAGCCTTGGCGTTACGGAACGCCCAAGGTACTACAGCAGAGAGTACGAACACCATGGTACCCTCCGCTGCAGGGTGATCCTGGTCATCGCCAGGAGCAACCGCTACCCCGACATTCAGCCGTGGCGAGTGACTGCCACAGGGTTTAGGCACCAGGACACCTACCCCTTGACCGTCAGAAAAGTGCTCCGTTATTTATGCCGGATTTTTGAAGGACACCTCGCCGCCACACCAGTGAGGTTCTTCCGCCGGCCATCAGAACCCCAGTTTGGGAAGCACGCATGAGAAGTCTAGGACGACGCCGCCATGAAGAAGGCCCTCTGTACCAAGTGGCTACTTATCTAGCCACCTTGGACCAACTCTTTGATGAGCAAGCCAACCTTCTGAGGGAACAGACCCATCGAGCCGAGCAAGCAGAGCTCGCAGTGAGACTGCAGCAGATCCGAGCCGTCCAAGCCGAGGCAAGGGCCGCAGCCGCGGTCAGCAGCGAAGCGGTCGCCTAAGAGAACCTCAGGCAGGCCCGAGACCGGCGTATGCAAGAATGGACCCAAAGTGGAACACCAGTCCCGGCAATTGGAGAAGACCATGTTTTACTCGGGACACCCGTCATAGGATGGGGACCTCTCTTTGGAACCACACAAGCCCACCCGAGAACCCTGAAAGTTCTGCTGCTGCCGTTGAAAGGGATGCTGCAGCGCAACCCTTGACAGATGGGAATCCAGAGAACGGCGAGCAAGGATTACTCACACTCCCCGCCCCGGAAGAAGGCACGCCTCGCGAGTAGAATAACCGACGCTGTCCTAGTGATGCACCCCAGCCTCTTTTGCTTAAGTCGTGCCCTTAGACATGGCCCGGACGAGTAGTACGAGACCTGGTTTTACCCCAAACTGTACCCCCCTTGCTGTAATGAAGTTGTTTGAGCTTGTTGTGTGACGTTGTGTGCTGGTTTGTTGTGTGCTGTTTGTCTGTATAGCTACCGGCAGGTGGTAAATTCTGCCTTATATACGAATTAAACAACTTGAACATCACATAATCGTAACCCAATCTACCCAATCAACAGGTGACTCCCCGGAACGTCGCGAGGGCCTCCCGTAGCCGGAACCCCGCAGCCGCTGGTGCCGGAGCACAGCATGTTGAACAAGACCCTCCTCAGGGAGAACAGGAAGTAAGCCAGAACCGAGGAGAAAATCAAGGAGGAGAGCAACTACCACCACCCCACCCCTCGGAGACTTGGCACAGATAATCCACAACCAGACCCTTATACTGGAGACACTGGCCAATGCCCTCATTAACCGGCAGCCACGAGGGCAGAACATGAATGACAAGCTAACGGCTTTTCTAAGGACCAAGCCGCCCACCTTTGCCGGATCCTGCAACCCTTTAGATGCGGATGACTGGTTACGAGTAATCTAGAGGAAACTCGAACAGTTCGAATGCCAGGGCCGAGACAAAGTCCTTCTGGCAGCCCACCAACTCACCGGAACCGCATTAGCCTGGTGGGAAAATTACTGTGCCGCAGCCGAGGATGCCTCTACCATCACTTGGGAGGAATTCGTGAGAGAGTTCCGCCGTTATCACATCCCTTCGGCCACCATGAAGCGCAAAGCGGATGAATTCCGTGCACTGCAGCAAGGAAGCATGACGGTGGAAGAGTACACTCACCGGTTCATAGAGTTGGCCCAATATGCACCGGAGGAAGTGAACGACGATGACAAGAAACAAGACATGTTCAAGAAGGGACTGAACCCAGAACTCCGGACCTTGCTTACCCCTCAGATCTATCCTGACTTCAATACCCTGATGAACAAGGCCATCCTTATGGAAAGGGCCAAAATCGAAGAGAGGAAGGATAACAAACGCAAATTCCTGGAGAGTAAGGCCCGCCAACAGGACCGTTCCCAAAAGCTGAGGGACTTCCGCTACACTGCACCAAGATCTCAGGCCCCAATGCAGTATAGGACTCAGTCCCAAGTGACAGGACCACGGGCCCCTGACACGCAGCTTAGGAGCCAAAATACCATGAGGGCCCCGCAGAGCAACGCAAGCCTGGTCGCCTCCGACAACAACAATGTTAGGGCCTGTTTCAACTGCCGTGAGATAGGGCATTTCATCGCCAATTGCCCCTATGCCAAGAATTAGCCGACTACATCGGCCTTCTCCAACACGGTGAATGGACCCAGACTAGCCCTGACCGGTGCCAACCGAGTGCCCATCCGCAACAGCGACAACAGTCAACAGATGAAGCAGCCCCAGCAATCATTTGGACGAGCCCGCGTCAATCACATCGACGCGCAGGAGGCTCGAGAAGCTCAGGGCGTAGTGCACGGTGAGTACCTAGTCAACTTAGCTCTGGCAACGAACTATTTGATTCTGGAGCATCGCACTCGTTCATATCCTCAAGATTTGTGGAAAAACACAAAATACCTACAGTACTACTAAAACACCCCTATTAACCTGGACGCCTGGAGGCGACATCAATTGTCAATTAGGTTGTCCGCGGGTAAGATCAACTTAAGTGGGGTAGAATTTCTAGCAGACTTGGTAGTACTTAAGTCTGGGGGAATAGATGTGATCCTTGGAATGGACTGGTTAAGCCGACACAATGGTCTCATAGGCTGTACTGACAAGGTGGTACACCTAACAAACCCCGAAGGAATACGAGTAATCTGCCATACCCGGGAAAGTGAGGTTAACCCGATGGTGTTTACCATAGAAGCCAAGCCCTTAGAAGGAGTCCCGGTAGTAAACGAATACCCAGACATCTTCCCCGAAGAACTTCCCGGTATGCCACCGGACAGGGATATAGAGTTCGTCATAGACCTTATCCCTAGAACCTCCCCTATCGCCAAGAGACCCTATAGGATGGCAGCCTCTGAGTTGACGGAGTTAAAGAAGCAACTAGAAGAACTGCAACGAATTGGCTTCATCAGACCAAGCTCGTCGCCATGGGGAGCCCCAGTTCTGTTTGTCAAGAAGAAAGATGGGAGTATGAGGTTGTGCGTAGATTACCGAGCACTGAACGAGGTTACCATTAAGAATAAGTACCCCCTCCCAGGATTGATGACCTTTTCGATCAGCTAAAAGGAGCCAAGTACTTTTCCAAGATCGATCTAAGGTCAGGGTATTTTCAGCTCAAGATTAGAGAAAGTGACATCCCTAAGACAGCTTTTGTCACCCGCTACGGGCAGTTCGAGTTCACCGTAATGTCCTTCGGACTAACCAATGCCCCTGCCTATTTTATGAACCTCATGAATAAAGTACTTATGGATGAGCTGGATAAGTTTGTCGTAGTCTTTATCGACGACATACTTATCTACTCCAAGAGTATTCAGGAACATGAGCAACATCTGCGGGTGGTATTGGAAAAGCTGAGAATACATAAGCTATATGCCAAGTTTAGCAAGTGTGAATTCTGGCTAGAGAGAGTAGCTTTCCTTGGTCACATTCTGACCGCAGAAGGCGTAGCAGTGGACCCAGAGAAGGTCGAAGCAGTCTCCATCTGGCAGCGACCGACTAGTGTTAGTGAAATCAGAAGTTTTCTTGGATTAGCTGGGTACTATCGGAGATTTATAGAGGGATTCTCCAGGATAGCCCGACCCATGACGGAACTTCTTAAGAAGGAGAAGAAGTTCGCCTGGACAGAATCTTGTGAAAGGAGTTTTCAAGAATTGAAGCAAAGGTTGACAACCGCCCCAGTGCTGACCCTACCAGACATTCATCGGGATTTTGTCATTTATTGTGACGCATCCCGACAAGGATTAGGGTGTGTGCTGATGCAAGACGGGAAAGTCGTTGCATATGCTTCCTGCCAACTCAGGACTCATGAGCAGAACTATCCGACCCATGATTTGGAATTTGCAGCCGTAGTGCATGCCCTTAAAATTTGGAGACATTACTTGATTGGAAATAAGTGTGAGATTTACACCGACCATAAGAGCCTGAAGTATATCTTCACCCAGCCGGATTTGAACTTAAGGCAAAGAAGATGGTTGGAGTTGGTTAAGGACTACAATTTGGAAATCCATTATCACCCCGGAAAAGCGAATGTGGTAGCCGATGCCTTAAGTCGGAAATCCTATGGACCCAAAGATGACCATCTGCGCGAGGAAATGGCACGATTAAATGTGCACATTGTTCCTCGAGGTTCCAGCCACGTGCTGAACGTCCAATCAACACTAGAGGATAGAATTAGAGAGGCTCAAAGCTCGGATCAAGAGTTAGTAAAGATCTGCAAACAAACTGGAGAAAACAAAGCACCGGGTTTCAGAGTAGACGATAAGGGAACGGTATGGTACGAGAATAGGATTTGTGTACCCCAGAATGGAGACTTCCGGCGGATAATCATGGACGAAGCCCATAACTCGGCCTACTCCATCCACCCAGGATCCACCAAAATGTATATGGACGTAAGGCAAAAATATTGGTGGAATGGGATGAAGGCGGATATCGCACGATTTGTGACTCATTGTGATACTTGTCAAAGGATCAAGGCCGAACATCAAAAGCCAGCAGGACTATTGCAACCTCTACCCATTCCGGTTTGGAAATGGGATGAGATAGGAATGGACTTTGTAGTGGGTCTACCTAGAACACAGAAGGGACACGATTCTATATGGGTGATAGTGGACCGACGCACTAAATCGGCTCATTTCATACCCGTAAGGACTAATTACGGTGGAGAAAAGCTGGCAAAACTTTATGTGGAAAACATAGTAAAGTTACATGGGGTGCCTAGCAGGATTGTCTCAGATAGAGGAACCCAATTCACCTCTAGGTTTTGGAAAGGCTTGCATCAAGCCATGGGCACCAAGCTGGATTTCAGCTCCGCATATCACCCATAGACGGATGGTCAAACGGAAAGGGTAAATCAGATTATGGAAGATATGCTGAGAGCATGCGTCCTGACCTACGGAAGGGACTGGGAGCAGAGTCTGCCTTATGCGGAATTCTCGTACAACAATAGTTACCAAGCCAGCTTGGGCATGTCGCCATTCAAAGCCCTCTATGGAAGGAAGTGCAAAACTCCCCTAATGTGGTTAGAAGTTGGAGAACGTGCCCTAGTAGGACCCGCACTTATAAAAGAAGCAGAAGAAAAAGTAGCGGAGATCCGCGAGAAATTGAAAGCGGCCCAATCCCGACAAAAGAACTACGCAGACAAGAAAAGGCGAGAAATAAGTTTCAACCCAGGGGATTTTGTTTATCTCAAGGTCTCGCCTATTCGAGGGACCCGAAGATTTCAAGTACAGGGAAAACTAGACCCTCGGTACGTTGGACCGTACCAAGTTCTGAAGAAAGTTGGAGCCGTAGCATACCGATTGGAGCTACCAAGAGAAATGTCGGATATACACCCAGTGTTTCATGTCTCGCAATTAAGAAGGTGTTTGAGAGTACCCAAGGTAGAACACGTGCCAACAGAGGCAATAGACCTGCAACCCGATCTGCGGTACCAGGAAGTACCGGTCAAAATTCTGGACACTGTCACTAGGAGAACAAGAAACTCTGAAGTACGGATATGCAGGGTTCAATGGAGCACACACGGAGTAGAGGAAGCAACTTGGGAGCGTGAAGATGCCCTAAAGAAGGAGTTTCCCCATCTGTTTAGGGACCAGTCGAATCTCGAGGACGAGATTCATTTTAAGTGGGGTAGGTTTGTGACGTCTCGAAAATTTGCTAAGAAAATCACACACTAAAACGTTTTCGTCGAAACCCTAACCCCCGAGCCGACACCGAATCCGGCCGCGGCCCCGCTCCTCGTCCTCCTCGCGCAACGTGCGAGCGTCGCACGCGCGTGGCCGACCGGCCACGGTCACCGCCGCGAATCCCGCCGGCACGCGTCATTTTTTTCCATTTTCTTTCCCATTTCCTTTTCTTTCTCCTTCTCCTTTTCTCCCCCTTTTTCTTTTCCCATTTCTTTCTCCCTTTTTCTTTTTCCATTTCTTTCTCCCCTTTTCTTTTCCCTCCTCCCTTCTCCTCCCTTCTCCCTCTCTTTCCTTTCCCCTTGCCGCGCACCCGAGCACTGCCCTAGCCGTGCGCCGGCCCTGCCCCGGCCGTGCCGCGACGCACGCGCACGCGCGCCGCGTGGCCGCGCGCCGCGCCGTGCCGGCCGCCGCTCGCGCCCCCGCCCTGGCCCGCCCGCCGCTCGCGCTTCACCCCGCCGCGCGCGCTGCCGCTCCCCCTGCCCTTGTGCCGCATAGCGCCCGGCCCTCCCCCACGTGCAACTCCCGGCGCCCTCGCCGCCACGCCACATCGCGACGGCCGCGAGCGGCCAAACGCCATTAATGGCCGCCCGCGGAGCCGCCGGCCGAACCCCCCACCCCACCGCCTCGGCCGCCCATAAATAGGGCCGAGGGGCACCCCCGGCACCCCACAACCGCCGCCGCACGCCGAGCCCCCCCGCCTCCATTGCCCTAACGCCGCCCCCGCCGGGCTCCCGAGGCCGCCGCCGCCCGCCCCGTCGTCCCACCTCCACACGCCACCCCGGCCCGAGGTGAGGCCGGGAACCGATTCCCCTCGCTCTCCCCTCCCTTTTCCCCCACCCCCCGGGCCGCCATCGAGCCCCGGGCCGCCGGGGACGGCCGGCGCAGGAGCCCCCTTCCCCCTCCTCTATTTCCCGTGGGGAGAGGAGGAAGAAGGGGCATTTTGCCCAAAGCCCCCCCTTTTCCTTGTATTTCCCCAAAAGAACCCCCCTCCCCTATTTACCCCTTTTTGCTAAAGAGATCCTGCTCTTTCTAGCATTTCAAACCGAACCCCTCCATTACATAAACCTAAATATAACCGACACCCTTTAGCGTGCCCTGAGTATTTCTAGGATTCGCAAATAGATCCTTACTCCTTCCGGATAATTACGAACAAGCCCCTGGACCCCTGTTTAACGCCTGAAACCCTATTTAACTCGTCATTTTATGCGCCAAACAATCTCCGATCGACCCGAAACTCTACCACGCCCTTTATAGTATAGTTCTAACCATGCCATTAAGAAACCACCCAAAAATATTACCCCTATCTCCATAACTAAATTATTTCCGATTCAAACTCAATGATAAAAGCTTTTAGTTCTTTCGATTGATTGTGTGCTTGTTTGTTTGCGTCGTAGGACACGGAGTGAACGAGGAAGGTCCCGACTGTGATCAAGCGAACGAGGACCAGTTCTGCGACCCCGAACCCGAGGGACAGTGCTTTGATCAAGACCTCCCGCAAGGGCTTGATGATGGCAAGTTCAATCCCGCCCTTTGATGCATGTTCCTGTCCTAGTTTTGTCAACACCACCCATTTGCCTGTTTTATAAAATTGCATGTGTTTTGCTTGCTGAAAACATGGTAGGATAGCCACCCTTATTTGTGATAGCCATACCATGACCACCTAGTTTTATAAAGAAAGTGTGTGTGTGTGTGGGAAGGGATAAAATGTGGTTTTGAAAGACGAGTCAGATGGGATGGATGGCATTTCTGTGTGAATTGCCGTTGGTGTGCTCGTACCTGTGTGGTTGAGCGAGGAAGGGAGATATCCATCTTGTCACCCCTAAGGACCGAGTTGATGTGTCATCTCACCTAGCTTCCTGTCGTGCAAACCACTTGAACGTTGTATGGGCAACGGCTTAACATGAATCCCACTAGTTAGTCTGATAGCCATCAGGAGAGCTGAGAGCAACGGGTGATCAAGGAGAAGGGATAAAGCTCTGTGTGACTTATGCCCCGATTAGACCTCCGAGATAGGTCGAATGACCTCTTGATGGATCCCGTGGTGGCTAGTCAGGTCTAGCTAAGGTGGGTAATGGCTTTGTTGGGATCTGCACCGACACTAAGGTGATCGTGCTGTGGTACCCCACCTGTGGGTAAAGTTGCACACCTCTGCAGAGTTAAAATCTATTCGAATAGCCGTGCCCACGGTATTGGGCAAGTTACTGTGTGGTCACATAACTAGTGTTTCTCTCTGGGAATGATTGGACTGGTGTGGGTTGTTTGGAAAGTGTCCGGCAGTTGTGCCGTGTGCTACGGCGGACGGGGAGTCCGGTAGCAGCTTAAAACTTGGATTCTATGTGGATCGACATCACGTGCTCCTTGGTACTAAAAACTTGTTTTGAAAATGTTTTTAAACGAACCTATGCATACAACTGAGTTTTCCGCAAATAAACCATAACCTTATCCTTAGATTGTCCCGTGCATTGGTTTCTGTTATACCCCCCTCCGTGGGTGTGATTGGACTTACTGAGTGCGTTTGTACTCACCCCACTATTACTTTTTACAGCAGAAGATCCAGAATACCTCCCCGAAGACGTCGAGTAGGGTTTCGTCCTGCACGCAGTCTTGCCTGTGGTTAAGGCCACCGCTGGAACTCCGCATGGCGCAAGACTCTGATGACCCTCTTTTCGTAGCTAGCGTAGTAGTGTGGGTTTTAGTTGTAATCCTCGCGATAGTGGCGCTTCATTGCCCATTACCGCGTAGAGCTGTACGGTGATGTACCATCTGATGTAATAAAAGTGTTATCAGCCTCCTGGGACTGATAAAGCATCACTTTTAAGTCTTCCCTGATGGGGGGACGCTTCACGCGAGGAGGAGCAGCGGCTGCTCGGGGTGAAATTTTGGCAGCCTTCCGGCGTCATCCTCTTCAAATCAAAAATTTGTCCAAGTCCCCGCCGCCGGTTCCATATATAGAGGGGGCATTTCTAGGGGCGGGTGATGCCCCCACCCGCTCGTGAAAAGGATTTTCAAGTTTAGTTTGCAAATTCAATTAATTCCAAAAAATAGCAAAACACATCAAAAAAGTGGACCCTAAGACTATTGTGATATATAGAAGTGGAAAAAATATGTCAACCATATTTCAGTATATATAATGGTTAAGAGTGTTGAAACAATAATGTAGGGCTCTCCCACACTTACTATCCCATACAACTTAATCCATACTTTGTGCTTTCCACAAACTTAAGCATTATATATACTTAAATATACTTGGTATATTTTTTCTAGTTACAATAGCCTTAGCGTACAAATTTTACCTCTTTTATGTGATTTGTTAATTCAATTAATTCCAAACAAATAGCAAAACACATCAAAAAAGTGAAATATGTACCCTAAGGCTATTGTCACCTATAGAACTAGAAAAAAAATATGACAACCATATTTCAGTGTATATATTGGTTAAGAGTGTTGAAACGACAATGTAGGTCTCTCCCACACTTACTATCTCATACAACTCAAGTCATACAACAACAATTTTTTTTCCTTTTTTGGCTTTGAAATTCGTTAGTGTGTGTTATAGTGTGTGTGAGTGTGATAAGTACTTAAAAAATCAAATCTTCTTCTCTCTTCTATGCATCCACAAAATTCATCATTACGTCTCATATATATAATTCATTCAGAATACATGGATGCACGAGATATTAGAGAAATTACATGAAATCGAAAAAAATTTACTAGCTACATATTTAAGCGGCAACAATTCTCGATTGTCCATCCTTGCGTGCCCATGGATTGTCATTTTTTCTTATGCTTGCTTCTATAATACTCATCTTCTGTGGTAGGTCTGTGAAGAGATTCATTTCATTGTACTGATTATATTCTTCCACATCATCGATGCCATCAACTCCTATGATATCTTACTTTTCAGGGATGACAACATGCTTTGACTTCTTTGCGGAATCAGCTATGTACAGTACCTGTGCAACTTGTGAAGCAAGTACCCATAGGTCGTCTTTGTAACCAACATTGTTGAGGTCAATAATTGTGAGCCCATAGCCGTCCACCTCAACACCTCTTAGGTGTTTGACCCAACGACATCGAAACACCGGAATTTGTATATTGGAACCATAGTGCACTTCCATATATCATCTATGATGCCATAGTATGTGGTACTTTAGCCTTTTCTCTCATCTAAGGCCTTAATGCGAACACCACTGTTGTAAGACACGGTCTTCTTGTCCTTTGTGGCAGTATAAAATAGATATCCATTAATACTATACCCTTGCCATGATATGAACTGGCTAGATGGGCTAGCTGCAATCTTTTGATCTCTTGTTCTTCCACGGTTTCCCCATCTGGTAGATCCAGGTCCTTCAACCATGCAGTCAATCGACGCTTGTGCTCTCTCATGATCCAATCATCCAAGCAGCCATTACTTTTTGTAGGAATCATGCTCAAGTGTTCGTTGACTAAAGGTGTCATTATCATGAGATGCTGCAAGATGTTATAATGTGCTTGTTGCACACCTTTGAAATCCTTGTCGATGAAGGTTCTCCTCCCAACTGTGCCAACCCCTTCCAACCTCCCCAAAAAACGTGGAACGGGTAAACCAATGCCTACTTTATCCTTTAGGTAACCTAGGCAACACTCGATGATTTCCTCAGTACTGTATCCCTCTATCATGGACCCCTCAAGGTATGCACGATTCAGTACGTACCGGTTTAGAATGGTCATGAAACGCTCATATGTCCACATTTCGTGTAGGTAAAGTGGACCAAGTGCACGTATGTGGTCGACCATGTGAATCATTAGGTGCTCCGTTATATCAAAAAATCCCACAGGGAAGCATATCTCAAGCTGCGCTACAGTCTCCCCAATAAATTCTTGGAGATCCTGCAATTCATCTTCGTAGATCACCTTTTGAGAAATCTTTTTGAAAAAGTAACACAACTGAGTGATTACCATCTTCACGTATACTGGCTTGATTGCTCTGATTGCAATAGGGAGGAACTCGGTCAATAACACATGACAATCATGATAGTTATAGCCGCATAGCGAGAGGTCTTTCATTGAGACTAGTTTCCTTATGTTAGATGAGAAATGACTTGGAACTCTGATCCACTGTAAGCTCTCGCACATTGACTTCTTCTCATCATGTGTCAAGTTGTAGCTAGCTAAGGGAAGTTCATATCTTCCATTCCCTTTATCCACGGGTGAAGATCTTCTGTTATCTTTATGGCTACCAGGTATTGACGTGACTTCAAGGTATCCTTTGTCTTTGGTGATGTCTCCAGAAGGAGCCCAATTGTGTTACCAAACACATTCTTCATCAGGTGCATACCATCGATTGCATGGCAGATCTCAAGATTCGCCCAGTACGGCAAGTGTCAGACCCGGGACTACGGGACTGTGTACATAACATAGTTCATACAGGAATAGGGGATAGGACATGTCCTATACCTTATCTATGTTGTACTCTACTCGCATGCGAAGTAGAACTAGTCGATACAGAAGGAAGCTAGTCGAGTTGTACTCGATTAGGATTCCTAAGCTAGTGTCAGAATAGGATTCATATAATCCTGTCCTCCCGGATATATAAGGGCGGGCAGGGACCCCCTCAAAACACATCAACACCTAAGGCAATACAAACCACCAAACAGAATGTAGGGTATTACGCACATCGCGGCCCGAACCTATCTAAACCTTGTGTTACTTGCACCTTCGAGTTCCTGATCTCAGCGTCACCCTATCTAAAACTCACCACCTCGGGTATACCCCTCGGTGGGCAGGCGGTAAAACACCGACAGCTGGCGCGCTAGGTAGGGGTGTGCATCAAAGATCCACCAGTGAATTCGATGGCATCATTCAAGTTCACCAGTGCCATGCTCCCCGAGGGCATGACGTTCGTCTTCGGCTCATGGGTCTGCGTCGCAGACGGCGCGAGCGATTTCTGTCGACTCACCATCGACGTCATGAAGCTGAAAACTCTCACAGCGAGTTTCCACAGCGAGCTTGACAAGTTTGTCGACAATCTCGATGACTTGTTGACCCATGGCTCCGCCAGGAAAATCGAGGAGGAGTCCGTTTTCAACGCGACTCCACCTCGCACTACAGCAACCACGCTCGGATCGGACTCGCTCCAATCTGAGGACTTGCATAGCCGATCACAAGTCGTTCCACACAATTTGGCCAGTGAAACTTAGGAGGCCAACAATTCTGAGTCCCTCTCCGCATTGGAAAAGGACTTGGACTTTTTACTCCAAATCGGAAAACCTGAAGCCACGGCACGTCGGGGGGCTGCGGGTCACCTTGGTGACAATGGTCTGAGGATCACCTCCACCCCAGAAGGCCGTTTCGTGCATTGGAAGGGCATGAAACTCTCCGATCTACTCGAAGGTGAAGACCGACTCGTGGCACACCTCGAGCCCTTGCCTTTTCAGGAGGGCAAGCCATTAGCCACCATGGCAGAAGAATCGACCAAGCTAGTCAAAGCGAGCTCCGACGAACTCATATCATGCCAAGTGTTGATGGCAGAAGAGGGGGAGGACGATGGCATCTCACCCAACAAAACAGTTGACCTTATATCCGAAGATGAGGCCACAGCCAACGCCGGCGACGAAAATGACACCGAGCGTGAGACACGAAGGGCTAGGAACAGAGCCCGCGCAGCCCGGCGAAGGAGGGTTAACGAGCGTATACGATCTATGCATCGTGAATTGGACGCCAAGTTCGCCGTCGTGAGCGAGCGGGGCTTCAAAACCCCTATGGCTAACATCGCCAGGGTAGCCGCCATACTCAAATGCAGCAACGATCCAAACCTGCGCCAAGCACTTCGCTACGCGCAGAGAGCATGGATCCAGCTCGATCAACAAAACCCGCCGTCAGCCATCGGAGAAGAACAGATGGGCGAAAGCCGCAGCTAGCCTAACAGTCGTACGGCAGGTGACCGTCCTCAACATCAACGAAGCAATAACAGCGACAACGCTCGCGGAAGTCAGGCCATTGGTGGGAGGCAGCAGCCACCTCCAGGAGGCAACCCGCAACAACCTACTCATCCAAACCATCAGAATCCTCAAGAAGACCTGCGCCAAAAAATCAATGAAGGATGCGATGCGCGATCCATAATTGATTCCAGATGCAAAGTGCGTGAAGTAGCCGATCCAGAAGGTACCGACTGCAGTGATCGCTTTCCAGCGTTCACAGCACGGTTCAACAGTTACAAGTACCCTGAGGGCTTCAAGCCAATTGGGATCACCAAGTACGACGGCAAACAAGCTCCTCAGCAATGGCTACGATGTTACTCTACCGCCATAGAAGTCGTAGGAGGCTCCAACACCACCAAGGTCGTCTACTTTCCAATGGCTTTGGACCCTGCACCGCTCACATGCTAGAGAGCCTCAGCAACAACTCGATCGACTCCTGGGAGGGGCTCAAGAAAGTCTTCATCGACAACTTCCAGGGGGAAATCACCCGCGCAGGTACTCATCATGACCTTGCTCAGTGTAAACAGGAACGCAACAAGCTCCTACGATCATACACACGCCGTTTCTTCGACGTATGAGCCACCATTGTGAACATCTCGGAAGAAGACATCATCGACTGCTTCTACAATGGCCTCACTGGCCCAGGCATCTATAGAGACTTTGGGTGGAACAGACCAAAAATTGTTGCAGGATTTCGTGACATGATGCACGATTGGTCCGAGCAAGAGGAGAAGATGCGTGAACGGTTCCTGAGGCGCAACGACAACAACCTGAGACTCACAAATGACAACCGTACTGACAAGAGCCAGCGGGACTACTTGGGTTCATCTCGAAAGCGCAAGCCAGACGACCTCATCGTGGCTGTGGATCGTCCTCCGCGAGGTAGGAAGACAATGACGCAGGAGCAATTCGAAAAGCTCTTGCAGAAAAAATGCCCATGGCATCCAGGTGCCAATCATGCGGCAATCGATTGCTAGAACCTCCGGAGGACATTCAGCAATCCCAGCAACGCAAAGAGGAACAAGTCAACGGATAAAGAGCCCGAGGAGGACGACCAAGGGGACAAATTGCACAACGTGAAGTTCCAAGATGCCTCAAAAACCATCAACGTCATCTTCAGAGGTGACGAAGAGTTCAGTTCCAGGAGGGAACAGAAACTACTACTCCGAGAAATCATGTCCATCGAGCCGGCGGTACCACGACCACTCCGATGGTCGGAGGTCCCCATCTCGTTCTCACGAGACGATCAGTGGACCGGTTTCTCGGAGCCCGGCAAATTCCCCCTGGTCCTGGACCCAGTTGTGGTAGAGGTCAAGCTCACCAGAGTACTCATCGACGGTGGAAGCGGTCTCAACCTCATCTCGCCAGCACGTTGAGAAAGATGGGCTTAGACTTAGCGGACATGCTCGTCCCAAGCAATTCTCCCTTCTACGGCATTATCCCAGGCAACACAGCGCATCCACTTGGCACGGTGGTCCTTCCAGTCACCTTCGGCACGAGGGAGAACTACCGTACCGAGTTCATCAAATTCGAAGTAGCCAACTTCGAATATTCATATCATGCCATACTAGGTAGGCCGGCACTGGCCAAATTCATGGTAGTGCCGCACTATGTTTATCTACTTCTCAAGATGCCAGGACGAAGTGGGGTACTCACTCTCCGAGGTGACTTGAAGAAGTCGTATGACTGCAACCAGGAGGCCATCCAGTATGCTTTGACTACACGTGTGCCAGATGCTTCCGGAGAAGTACTCGCGACTGCGCAACAACTCTCCCAAGCTGGGCTAGAAATTCCAACAAGGAAGGCAAGCAAGTTGAGCATCCAGTCGACCGGCGATGTGGCCCTCAAGATGATCCAGCTCCAGGAGGGCGACTCATCTAAGATCGCTATCATCGATGCAGGCTTAGGTGAGAAATAGGAAATCGTGCTTGTCAGTTTCCTTCGGGCTAAACAAGACATATTCACGTGGAAACCAGCGGATATGCTAGGGGTGCCCAAAGAACTGATCGAGCATAGCCTAAAGGTACACGCACAAGCTGTGCCCAAAAAGCAACACCTTCGCAGGTTTGCTCAAGACAAACGAGAGGCAATCAAAAGGGAAATAGCTAAACTCCTCATGGCTGGCTTCATTAAAGAAGTAATCCATCCAGAGTGGGTAGCTAACCCTATCCTTGTAAAGAAAAAGAGCAATGAATGGAGAATGTGCGTTGACTACACCGACCTCAATAAGCATTGCCCAAAGGACCACTTCGGGCTACCGCACATCGATCAAGTCGTCGACTCGAAGGCGGGTTGTGTACTCCTCTGTTTTCTTGACTGCTATTCGGGGTACCACCAGATCACGCTCAAGGAAGAAGATTAAATAAAGACCGTGTTTATCACCCCGTTCGGGACATATGCCTACAAAACTATATCTTTCGGGTTGAAAAACACAGGTGCAACCTATCAACGCACAATTCAAATGTGCTTCGCCGATAAGCTACATCGGAATGTTGAGGCCTACGTGGATGACGTGGTCATCAAGACCAGGAATCCCGAGGACCTGATCGCAGACTTGGAAGAAATGTTCAACAGCTTGCGAAAGTTCCGATGGAAGCTCAACCCAACAAAGTGTATATTCGGAGTACCGTCAGGGAAATTGCTCAGGTTCATCGTCAGCAATCGGGGAATTGAAGCCAATCCTAAAAAGATCACGACCATCACTAACATGGAGGCTCTGACCACAATCAAGGATGTGCAGAAACTAACAGGATGTATGGCAGCCCTGAACAGGTTCATCTCCTGACTCGGGGAGAGAGGACTACCCTTCTTCAAACTCCTAAAGCGCCAAGACAAGTTCCAGTGGATGAAAGAGGCCAAGCAGGCCCTGCAGGATCTGAAACAATACCTACAGTCAACCCCGGTCCTCACAGCACCACTGCTGGGAGAAAATCTACTACTTTATATTGCGGCGACAACTCATGTCATCAGTAGTGCCATTGTCGTCGTACGCAGCAAGTAGGGCTATGCAGTTGAAGTGCAGAGGCCTGTGTACTTCATCAGCGAGATACTCTCCAAATCTAAGGTACGATACCCGACAGTTCAGAAACTTCTATATGCAATACTGATCACATCAAGAAAGCTACACCATTACTTCGACGAGTACAAGATCACTGTGATTATGGATTTTCCGTTGGCGGATATTCAACACAATCAGGATGCCACGTGACGTATATCAAAGTGGGCAGTGGAACTAGGGGCTCTGTCAATCGACTTCAAGCCATGCACTGCAATTAAGTCTTAAGCTCTAGTCGATTTTTTGGCCGAATGGAGAGAGAACCAAATTCCAACTCCAGTTGACAAGCCAGAGCACTGGACCATGTATTTCGATGGATCTCTTAAGCTCGATGGCGGAGGTGCTGGAGTCCTATTTATCTCCCCAAAAGGCGAACAACTGAAGTATGTCCTCCAGATCCTTTGGGAGGTATCCAATAACGAAGCCGAGTATGAAGTCTTGCTTCACGGGCTATGTTTGGCGATATCACTAGGCATCAAGCGACTACTTGTATACGGCAATTCACTTCTGGTCATTCAGCAAGTCAACAAAGAGTGGGACTGCAACAAGGAGACAATGGACGCCTACGTACAAGAAGTGCGCAAGCTGGAAAATAAATTTTCCGAACTAGAGGTTCATCACGTGATACGAGAACACAATATCGGCGCAGATATACTATCCAAGCTAGGATCCACCCATGCACAAGTCCCAATGGGAGTTTTCATCCAGGAGCTGAAGCAACCATCCATCAAGTCCTCATCTCAGATAACCACTGATACTAGCCTTCAGAAGCCCGATCGGAAGGTTATGATGCTCAGGGAGGACTGGAGAGAAACTTACATCAACTTCATCCGGGACCAAAGACTACCAGCGGGGATGAACGCAAAAAGCACAGCGACAGCTCGTGTCATGCGTAGAAGCAAAGGTTTTGTCCTAGTTGACAATAAACTCTACCGGCGTGGCGCACGATCAGGTGTACTCATGAAATGCGTTACGGGTGAAGACGGCTACGACATACTGCAGGAAATACATGAGGGAGTACGCGGCAACCACACAGCTTCAAGAACGCTAGTCGGGAAAGTATACAGAGCTAGTTTTTGGTGGCCCACCGCAGTGTCAGACGCTGAAGACTTGGTATGGAGATGCCAAAACTGCCAATTCTTTGGCAAGCAATCTCACATCCCAGCCCAAAATCTTATCACCATACCGCCATCCTGGCCGTTTGCCTGCTGGAGCCTTGATATGATTGGGCCATTTACAACGGCGCCAGGCGGTTTTACCCACATATTGGTAGCGATCGACAAGTTTACCAAATGGATCGAGTACAAGCCGATAACCAAGCTCACACCAGACAGAGTCATTGATTTCATCTCCGACATTGTGCATCGCTTCGGCTTTCCGAATACCATCATCACGAACCTGGGATCAAACTTCACGACTAACCAATTCTGGGAGTTCTGTGAAAATGCGTGCATCAAAGTCAAATACGTCTCTGTTGCATACCCAAGAGCCAACGGTCTAGTCGAGAGGGCTAATGGCATGATAATCAAGGGCCTCAAGAAAAGACTCTATGATGAAAACAGCAAGAAAGGCGGAAAGTGGATACACAAGTTGCCACATGTCATCTGGGGGCTCAGGACTCAGCCGTCCAAAGCCACAGGTCAAACACCATTTTTTCTTGTTTACGGCTCCAAAGCAATTTTACCGGCTGATATCATGTGGAAATCCCCAAGGGTTGAAATGTACAACGAAGGCGAGGCGGATGAAGCAAGGTAGCTAGAGCTAGACTCTGTCTAAGAGGCTCACTGCACTGCTCTTGTTCAGTCAGCTTGATACCTACAGGGATCTGATGATATCACGACCGCAACGTTAGAGAACGGTCGTTCAGTATAGGCAATTTGGTCCTACGCCGCATCCAAGATGAGTCAGGATTACACAAGCTCAATTCAAGATGGGAAGGATCGTTCATCGTCAAGCAGATTACAAGACAAGGGTCTTATCGACTACAATACCCCGAGGGCCAAGACGTCCCAAATTCCTGGAATGTACAGAACCTACGAAAGTTTTACCCATAAGAAGATACGCAGTGATAGCTGTTCTTCGAGCACCAAGGTGGTTTCTTTCCGATTCAATTTGGAGGCCATGTGCCACAGAATCAGGAATGTAAATTCTCTATTAAAATTCGGAGGCTATAGCCACGTTCAAGTTTCATATAAATTGACTTCTTGCCATGAGCATAGCTGTCGTTGTGATGATGATCGCGTTTTTCCAAACAGGCTAGATCCGCTCGATCGGACTCAATCTAACTTGTTTGAAGGGCTCACTTGAGGAGCTATATCGACTACTCCCAGAGTCGCTGCACTCGGGGTAGTATTGACTACTTGCTACGAGCATGATAGTCGTTGCGATGATGATTGCGTTTTTCCAAACAGGTTAGATCCGCTCGATTGGATTCTATCTAACTTGTTTGACGGGCTTACTTGAGGAGCTATATCGACTACTCCCAGGGTCACTGCACCTGGGGTAGTGCCTACTACTTAGCCTATGAACGTGGATGGCAATCCAGAAATCACAAGGCAATGATAATATAGACAGCACTAACAGATATTTACAAGGAGAACAGTACTTATCTTTACAATAACTCAATCATGTTCTATATTTTCCACTATTTTTTCTACTACAGGCCTGGCCTCTAGAAGGTACTCACTGAACTGCTCTTCAGAGCAATCCGCAGCTACACCCTGTGCGAGTACCTCTAGTTGAGCCTTAGGCCAAAACAACTTTACAAGACCTAAGGCATGGCTAACATATGTTGTGGAGGCCTCAGTGACGAAGCTGAGGACTTTCTGCGAAGCTCCGCGAAGTCGCTCCAGCAGGGATCGCCCGTCTGCTGCGCCGTCTTCTAGCGGATCCACCACTTCAACCAGCTGTCGGACGGCCCCCCTTAGGTCCTCCAGCTCTTTCTGGCGCTGTTCCTTCTCTTCGCCCAGCGTCTTGATCTGCTGAAGGCAATCGATGAACTGCTGCTCAGTATTAGCAATCACCTTCTACAGCTTATCGATGTCATCTGTGCGATGATATAGCATATTCTTCACATCAATAAGTAACTCTTCTTTATAAGCTAAGAGTTTCTTAACCTCTGCGGTGAAGACAGTGTTTCAGAACACAAGACCAACTACTAGAGAAAGTACTCGAGCGAGGAAAGGACTTGCCTTGATGCGCCTTTTTCTGCTCCTTGAGCTGTTCTTGGAGCTCGGAGTTGGACTTCTCAAGATTACGGATGTCGTTCTTGAGCAGCCATTGTGGCAGAACCAACCTGAATTATACCAGCTCAAGTACGTGAGTCCACTTCCGAGGGCTCCAACGTCCTTCAAACGGTATAATCCCTTGGCCTGTCGGGTAACGTCCCGATAAACCACCGATACACAGGATCAAATAAGGTTACCTCACACGAAGGTGAGTCCAGAGATACAGTCACCATCATATTTTACATCAAAGGGAATTACATTACAAGAGGTTATAAAAGTAGTACGAAATTTCCAACTTAGAGAAAACAGTACAACCTGTTGAAGTTTTGGCTTTTGGCAGCGGAAAACATAAGTGATGATTTACAATACGTCGTCAAGATGGATGTCATGCTAAGCCCAGACATGACATCACTCGAGATCACCAAT
Source organism: Panicum hallii (assembly GCF_002211085.1). NCBI lineage: Eukaryota > Viridiplantae > Streptophyta > Magnoliopsida > Poales > Poaceae > Panicum > Panicum hallii. Next base: position 49,306,409 of record NC_038050.1, read on the forward strand.
GTTGGCCGGGAACGGATCTCACTCCGCGGTCCAACCTTCTGGAAGAGCACAGGGCTATGACAGGGGAGAGTAGAATCTTCAAAGGTATTACCTGGAAAACATATAACTAGCAAGGCTGAGTATACTAATACTCAGCAAGGCTTACCCGGGATTGGGTATACTTAGCCCATAACTAGACTTATGAAAGCTTATAATGGTTCTGGGTTTAGTTTCAGCTGAAAAGCAACAAAGAGTAGATCCTTAATTTCAAGTTTTAGCTTTCAGATTCTAGTTAATTATCCATTCTAAGTAAGCACCTATATCTAAGCAAGCATGGTATAATCTTTGGTCAAGCATCATCTTTGATAACCATAATATTGCTCTTGTTACTCTATGTGGAAAAAGGGGATAAGCAGTCTCATTTCATCGTGAGAGGCGGACGATTCCTGAATCAAAATTCAACCTTGCAAGGTAAACCTAACTCACACGCTTGGAACACCACAGGGTCGTTCCGAAGCAACCGTTTACCTTTCATTCCGACTCGTGGATCAGAGCCACCACAAGCGACTGCAGGAACATACGCACATCACTCGTGCAGGACATACGTCTGTAGCGCGACTACAAAACCCGTATTCCTGGTTGCCCTTGCAACACGTATTTCCTCAGTCGAACATAAGTAACCAGAAGAAGCAAGACGAGTGGTGGGAGGTATGTCCACTCCTCGGGCCGATTGGCTACTAGGCTTACCGCTTACCATATTTCGCGGCATGTGGTTAGTACTTTCAAACACTTAACCCGCACTTCCACACGCTGCGACCTTAACAGATTCAACAACACAGACGGGGTATCACCTCAACCATGATACCTCACAGAACTCCCGTCCGGTATCCTTATAGTGATAACAGGAATGTAAACATTACAACACCTATATCGCGCGAGTGATAGGAAATCACCCGACTTCTACCGGTCCTATTAGCGGAGCATCTATCCGATAAGGACTCAGGAACATTACATTGGATTCCTAGGATTCATGCATCTAGGGTTTCACTTCAACTCCTGGACTTAATGCAAGATATAATTTAGATAGATATAGATTATAGTGTAAATAAAGTAGTGGGATATGTCCGGGGCTTGCCTTTACTGGTGGGACTGAAGTCAGAAATGTCAATATCTTCCGAACTTTGGTTCGGGGCTTCAGTTAATCCTTGGTGACGTTCATTTGGTCTTCAGAAACATCTTCTGTAGACTCCGGGGAGATCTCGTAGGTACCGTTGCTGAAGTAGTCGTATCTACATGCAATGCGACATCACATTCAAAGTGTGCACGTGAAGCTATTTCACCTCACAACAAGGTTGCAATCCAGCACTCATTAACCCTACTACTTACATAACAACCAAAAAGTTCTAAAACTAAACTTAGATAGAGCTTCTGGTGGATGATTAGTTAGAATCGGCTACTTGTTGGAGATTACAACAGAGCCGATTGGAACAACAAGGGTTTAGCCGAGATGTGCCAAGTTATTAACCTAGGTAACTAGGTGTGGTTGCATCGACTCGATTACGTCAGCACAACTATTGAGTGACGTACAACCGATGGGAGTGTGGTTAAGGGTATATGACCGATAGATATATAGCCGATCTCTCAGTCGATAAATCGACTGATAGAAGTGTGTGGATAAGGATGGGAAAACTAAGGATTGATCGGCCATATTAGATTGGTATGGAAGATAGCTAGAATCGGCTTGAATTGGCCAATAGCAAGAACTCTAAGATCGTATGTGCATCTCCGATGCATCGACTCTGTGCAGTCGATATAGAACAGAACAAAAGAATTGTATCGGCAGTAGCCGATACTAGAAAGGTAACAACCGTATCAGCTAACTAACCGATGGTAGGAACATATTAAAAGAAAAGCATCGGTTGACAGTTGTTACATAGAAACACCATAGACTTAAAAAAAACGGATGCTTAGCGGCTGAACTGATAGCCAACGCTGAAGTATAACCGCAGAGATGTATTAGTTAAGCAGCAAAAACATATAAACTAACAGGGATCCTTTTACGAAAAGGATCTTAAAGAAACGGCAATCAAGATAAGGTTAAAGTCTTGATGGCAGGGATATAAACATTCGCATAACAGGATTAACTAAACATCACACATCTCTATTTAAGACATATATTCTATGGCTTACTCTTCAGTTATAACACGAGTATACAATATAAAGCACCATAACACATTCATTCCCTAACACTTGACACACATCAAGATTTTCAATTCAAGATCACAACATAAACTTGTAAATTTTGACCTAGGGTTTCAAACAAAATTGATTTTACATTTTTATGAACTTTCTACGAAAATTTATGAAATGTAGAAGTTCATCGATTTGAAATAAAGGAAGCTCTGGAAATTTTACAAAGAACACCCTAGAACTTTCTAAAACATAGCAATCAAGTCCCTGGTCCGGGAAAAACAGACAGCAGGAAGATACTGACGATATTCCGGCAAAGTAGTCGCCGGTATTAGGAAGATTCAGTGAGACAGGGCAAACCTTGGGGTAGTCTTATAGAGGAGAACGAATGGAAAGTGATTTCCCGTGGCGAACAAGATCGGCGATGAGAAGTGCTCGACGGTGACGAGATTCCATGGGTGACGAAAAAGTTCGCCGAGCATGGTTGCCGTGGGTGGAAGATGGCCGAAGGAGTAGTCTTCGCGGTGACTCATGGTGATAGCGGTTGAGCGATCCACGAGGGTAGAAACTGCTGAACGTCGTGACCCCTAGGACGAGATGATGGAGCCGAACGGGTTCGCTATACTGACTTTTCCACGAACCCTAGGAAGGGTTTTCCTGCTCACGAGCTGAGTCTTCTTTTGCTCACGCATGCGTGCCACTGAAACATGGCCTGCACACCCGCGTAGCTTCCTGCAGGACTGCTGTGCTTGGTTGCATCGAGGCTCCTCCGAGCTCGTCACGCCTGACTGCCGCCTTCGCTCCACAATTTCTCCTTCCGACTTGCCGTGCCATAAACGCCTCTCCGCCTTCGCGAGGATTGAGGTCTGCTCGCACCTGGCCACCTCCAAACTCTCCGCGAGCAGTCCGCAGTGCCGCCGAACTTCGCCCGTTGCCTTCTCCTCGACGGCCTCTAATGTCCATCACGCGCAACCCTCCTGCACACCAACTTGGTCGTGGCCTGAGCTCGCCTAGCGGGAACGCTGCCATGCGCTGCACGCCGCCGCTCCGCATGTCGTTGCCCTGCTCGTCAATGCTCTGCATAGCTCCTCCCCATTCCTCCGTTGCCGGACCCGCTCTTCGCTTCGGCTTTACCGCATCGCAGGTCCCTCCGCGGCCGCCCTCGCCAAGCTACCGCCGTGCGCGGCCTTACTGCCCTCTGCGCGAGTCAGTCCCGAGCCGCCACGCCTCAGCCCTATCCGCGCATTTCCGCGCTGCCAGTGCCGCGCGCTGCCACACCTCCACGCGCGCCGATCCGTCGCTCCAACACCTGCCTCCACGTCCATTCCGGCGCTGCCACGCGTCTGCGCCGAGCCGAACCACCTCTGCTTGTGTCGCCCTGCACTGCGCCCAGCACTAGCTTCCGCGCGCGCCACGCCTGGCTGGTGCCTCTTCTCCCACGCACGCGCCTCCTCCAGCCCGCCGCCAGTGTTCTGCTCCGCCCAAGCCAGTTCCGCCCCTGTGCCCGCCGCCGCCTGAGCACTCCCCGCTCCGCGCTCTCCGCGTCCGCGCGTAGCGCCCGAGCCGCCCCTGCTTCTGGGACCGCCTGCCGCGCGCGCACCGCTTGTGCCGCCTCAGCATCGCCCGCGCGCCTCGCCTAGGCCCGCCAGCGCCCGAGCCCGCGCCTCCTCACGCACTCTGCTCCGCCGGGCCGCGCCGCACGCTGGGCCGCCTGGGCCGCTGCCGCCAGCCGCGCTGAGCCGCGGCCGCGCCTACCGCTCGCAGCCCACGCCCCCGCCTGCTTCCGCGTCCGCTCGCCGCGCCGCACCAGCGCCTGCGCCCTACCGCAGCTCACGCGCCAGCTCCCGCCGCACGGGCCCCTGCGCGCGCGCCCGGGCGCTCCCGCGCAGAGCCGCTCGCCCGCGCCCGCAGCGCCCCGCGCCGCTCGGGCCTTGCGCTCTGGCGCCGCGCCGCTGCCACCAGCGCCCGACCGGGCAGCCGAGCGCCGCCTGCCGCCCAGCGCGCCAGCGCCACACGCGCCCGAAGCACCTGATCTGTACCGCGTGGAGGAGGAAATAGAGAGAGAAGGAGAGAACCGGGTGGGGATGGATGGAACCAGAGGATAACGCTACCAGTGAAGATAAAAGAAAGCACAGAGAGAGGAAAAAACAGAGGAGGAAGGGAACTAGGATCTTCCAAGGACTTATGCGTAATTTCTGAAAACTGCAGGGACCTATTTGTAAAACAAAATTTTCCGTTGATTTAAAACCCAAATGAAGAAATGCCCAAAACGAAAGTTGGAGAGTTTTTCAAACTCTACAACATTACTTTAGGGCTCAAGTTCAAAAACTCAAAACTTATATTTTTACACGTGAATCTTTGAACAAAAGTCGGATTTGAATTACTTTTGTCCTATAGAGCGTAACTTTATAAAATTTAGGACCTAAATGCAAGCATTTATGACACGTCATGATGACGGGACAGACTCGTCATAATGACTGGATAGACATGTCATGATGACTTGCACTTTTACACTTTAGTCCTGAGTAAATTTAAAAGTTACTTTTGTAAATCAAACATTTGCATAAAAGGACTTGTACTTTTATAAAATTGCATAAATACCCTTATTTTCTCCATTTTACCCAAAATTTTTACACACTTCAACATACACATTTCCAATAAAACTTTTGAATAAATAAATATATATTTTTACAAGGGATAAAATAAGGAAAACATGTTTACAAAACCACCTTTCATTTGTTTTAAAATTACCATTATCCAAATACAGTTTGCAAAAACAACCCTAGGTTTTTCTGTAATTACAAAAATTACCCTTTCTATTTGCAGTTTTCAGTTTTCAAAAGTTTCACATAACACACACGAGCTTTACACTTAACAAACACATATTTCACACTAACAAAATATATGCCTAGCATTACAAATACACGAACTGTCACAGCCATGTTTCTCGTGTCCGCTCCTGCTTCAGCTTGTCGAGTTCCTTGTGAAGATAGATGTTCTTTCGGAGTTCTTCCTCGATGCGTCAATCCTTCTCTTGGAGCTCCTGGAGGCCACTCTTGACTGCCTTCAGCTTCTCAGATTTTTTTTGAAAGCGTTTGGCCACATCCTGTACAAGGGGGAAGACTGAGAAGACAAAACAACTCGACAAAGCATAATGGCAGAAGAGCAGTCATGCCTTACTAGGTTAAACCTGTACATCTCCTTGGAGATCTTCTGGAAATACCTCATGTTGTCGACCGAGAGGAGAGGATCATCCAACAGATAGTTGGTGATAATGTTCTTGAATCCTCTCCCAGACATCAACAGAGTTCCAGAGTTGCCAGAAGTACCCGCAGCCTCTTCTGTTGATGGCTACGGGGCACCTGCAAGTCGAAAAGCGTTCAATAAACGAAGCCTACGATCTAAGCAGTTAGCCGTAGAAGGTCAGACACGTACCTGTGCCATCCGCAGGAGCAGCATCGGTGGCCTCGACTTGTTCAACACTACTAGCACTGGATTCGATTTGCTGGGGCTCAGGAGGTGGTGGGTCGAGCAGAGTCACGTCCTCAATCCCGGGCTGCGGCAGTTGTCAAACCCGGGACTACGGGACTATGTACATAACATAGTTCATACAGTATTAGGGGATAGGACTTGTCCTATACCTTATCTGTGTTGTACTCTACTCATATGCAAAGTAGGACTAGTCGGTACAGAAGGAAACTACTCGAGTTGTACTCGAGTATGATTTCTTGGCTAGTATTATACTAGGATTCATGTAACCCTGTCCTCCCGGATATATAAGGGCGGGTAGAGACTCCCTCAAAACATAACATCAACACCCAAGGCAATACAAACCACCATACAGGACGTAGGGTATTACGCACATCGCAGCCTGAACCTGTCTAAACCTTTTGTTCCTTGCACCTTTGAGTTCCTGATCTCGGTGTCTCCCAACCTAAACTTACCACCTCGGGTATACCCTCGGTGGGCAGCCGGTAAAACACCGACAGCTGGCGCGCCAGGTAGGGAAGCGCATCGAAGATCCACCGGCGAACTCGATAGCATCATTCAAGTTCACTAGTGATGTGCCCTCTTAGGGCATGACGTTTGTTTTCGGCTCGTGGGTCTGTGTCGCAGATGGTGCGGGCAGTTTTCGTCGATTTCTCGTCGACATGAAGCCGAAAACTCCCACGGCAAGTTTTCATAGCGACCTCGACGAGTTCGTCGATAATCTCGACGACTTGTCAATCCATGGTTCCGCTACGAGGATCGAGGAGGAGTCTGCTTTCGGCGCGACTCCATCCAACACTGCAACAACCTTTCTCGGGTTGGACTCATTCCAATCCGAGGATCTGCATAACCGATCGTGATTCGGTCTACACAATTTGGCCACTAATCTTCAGGAGGCGAACAATTCCGAGTCTCTCTCCACATTGGAGAAGGACTTGGACTCTTTACTCCAACTCGGAAAGCCCGAAGCCACCGCACGTCGGGGGGCTGCGGGTTGTTTTGGTAACAATGGTCTGATGATCACCTCCACTCCAGAGGGGCGTTTCGTGTATTGGAAGGGCATGAAACTCTCTGATCTACTCAAGACCGAAGATCGACTGGTGGCACACCTTGAGTCCTTGCCTCTTTAGGAAGGCAGGCCATTAGCCACCGTGGCAGAGGAGTCAACCGAGCTAGTCGAAGCAAGCTCTGATGAGCTCGTCTCACACCAGGTGCTGATGGCAGAAGAGGGCGAGCATGATGGCGACTTGCCCATCGTTGAATTTGATGCGATATCTGAAGATGAGGCCACAGCCAACATCGGCGACGAAAATGACGCCGATCGTGAGGCACGGAGGGTCAGGAACAGAGCTCGCGCAGTCTGGCGAAGGAGGGTCAACAAGCGCATGCGATCTATGCATCGTGAGCTAGACGCCGAATTCGCTGTCGTAAGCGAGTGGGGCTTCAGGACTTCGGTGGCCAACATCGCTAGGGTAACTACTATACTCGAGCGTAGTAATGATCCAAATCTGCGCCAAGCACTTCGCTACGCACAGAGGGCTTGGGTTCAGCTCGATCAACAAAACCCAGCATCCACCATCAATGAAGAGCGCGTGGACGAAAGCCGCAGCCAGGCTCATAGTCGAACGGCAGGCGGCCGTCCTCAACCTCAGCGCAGCAACAACAACAACAACGCCCGCGGGAGTCACGCCACTGGCGGGAGGCAGCAGCCACCTCCAGGAGGCAACCCGCAACAGGCCAATCATCGTAACCCTCCAGAAGACCTGCGCCAACGAATCAATGAAGGACGCGATGCGCAGTCCATAATCGATTCCAGGCGCACAGAGCGAGAAGTAGCCAAGACAGAGGGTACTGATTGTAGTGACCGTTTCCCAGCTTTCTTCGTACGGTTCAGCAGTTACAAGTACCCTGAGGGCTTCAAGTCGATTGGGATCACCAAGTATGATGTCAAGCAAGCTCCTCAGCAATGGCTATGTTGCTACTCCACCGCCATTGAAGTCGCAGGGGCTCCAACATCACCAAGGTCGTCTACTTCCTGATGGCTTTGGACCCTGCGCCGCTCACGTGGTTGGAGAGCCTCAGCAACAACTCGATTGACTCCTAGGAGCGGCTCAAGAAGGTCTTCATCGACAACTTCTAGGGGGCGATCACTCGCGCAGGTACTCATCACGATCTTGCTCAATGTAAACAGGAACGTAACAAGCTCCTACGGTCCTATACACGCCGTTTCTTCAACGTCCGTGCTACCATTGCGAATATCTCAGAGGAAGACATCATCGGCTGCTTCTACAACGGCATCACCGACCCAGGCATCTACAGAGACTTTTGGTGGAACAGACCGAAAACTGTTGCAAGGCTTCATGACATGATGCACGACTGGTCTGAGCAGGAGGAAAATATGCGGGAGCGGTTCCCGAGGCGCAATGATAGCAACCTGAGATGTCGAAATGACAACCGTACTGAAAAGAGCCAGCAGGACTACTCGGGTCCATCCTGAAAGCGCAAGCCAGACGATCTCGTCGCGGCTGTGGATCGTCCCTCGCGAGGCAAGAAGACAACAACGCAGGAGGGGTTCGAAAAGCTCCTGCAGAAGAAATGCCCATGCATCCAGGTGCCAATCATGCAGCAATTGATTGCTACCACCTCCGGAGGACATTTAGCAATCCCGGTGGCGGCAAGAAGAACAAGCCAGCGGACGAAGAACCTGAAGAGAACGACCAAGGGGACAAATCGCACAACGCGAAGTTCCAGGATGCCTCAAAGACTGTCAACATCATCTTTGGGGGAGATGGAGACTTCGGTTCCAGGTGGGAACAGAAACTGCTTCTCCAGGAGATCATGTCTGTCGAGCCGGCGGTACCACGACCACTCCATTGGTCGGAAGTCCCCATCTCGTTCTCACACGATGATCAGTGGACAAGTTTCTCGGAGCCCGGTAAGTTCCCCCTGGTCCTGGATCCGATGGTTGCAGACGTCAGGCTCACCAAAGTGCTCATCAACGGTGGGAGTGGTCTCAACCTCATCTTCGCCAGCGCTTTGAGAAAGATGGGTCTGGACTTAACGGACTTGCTTGTTCCAAGCAAGTCTCCTTTCTACGGCATTGTCCCAGGTAATACGGCGCATCCACTTGACACGGTGGTTCTTCCAGTCACTTTCAGCACGAGGGAGAACTACCGCACCGAGTTTGTTAAATTCGAAGTTGCCAACTTCGAATCTTCTTATCATGCCATACTAGACCGACCGGCACTTGCCAAATTCATGGCAGTGCCGCATTATATTTATTTGCTTCTCAATATGCCAGGACAAAGTGGAGTACTCACTCTCCGAGGCGACTTGAAGAAGTCATATGATTGCAACTAGGAGGCGATCTAGTATGCTTTGACTTGTGTGCCAGATGCTTCAGGGGAAGTACTCACGGCCGCGCAGTAGCTCTCCCAAGCTGGGCTGGAAATCCCTATGAGAAAGGCCAGCAAGTCGAGCATCCAGTCGACCGGTGATGTGGCTCTCAAGTCGATCCAGCTCCAGGAGGGTGACCCATCCAAGACTGCCGTCATCGGCGCAGGCTTAGATGAGAAATAGGAACTCACGCTCGTCAGTTTCCTTTGGGCTAATCGAGACATATTCGCGTGGAAACCAGCGGATATGCTAGGGGTGCCCAGGGAACTGATCGAGCATAGTCTGAATGTACACCCACAGGCTGTGCCCAAAAAGCAATGCCTTCGAAGGTTTGTTCACGACAAGCGTGAGGCAATTAAATGGGAAATAGCTAAACTCCTCGCGGCTGGCTTCATTAAAGAAGTAATCCATCCAGAGTGGGTAGCTAATCCCATCCTTGTATGGAAAAACAATAATGAATGGAGAATGTGCGTTGATTACACCGATCTCAACAAGCATTGCCCGAAGGATCACTTCGGGCTACCGCGCATTGATCAAGTCATCGATTCGACGGTGGGTTGTGTACTTCTCTGCTTCCTTGATTGCTATTCGGGATATCACCAAATTGCGTTCAAGGAGGAAGATCAAATCAAAACCACGTTCATCACCCCGTTCGGGACATACGCTTACAAAACTATGTCTTTCGGGTTGAAAAATGCGGGAGCAACCTATCAGCGCGCGATTCAGATGTGTTTTGCTAATCAGCTGCATCGGAACATTGAAGCCTACGTGGATGACATGGTCATCAAGATCAGGAATCCCGACGACCTGATTGCAGATTGGAAGAGACGTTCAGCAGCCTACGCAGGTATCGGTGGAAGCTCAACCCAACTAAATGCATTTTTGTAGTACCATAAGGGAAATTGCTCAGGTTCATCATCAACAACCTGGGAATTGAAGCCAATCCTGTGAAGATTATGGCCATCACTGATATGGGGGCTACGGCCACAATCAAAGATGTGCAGAAGCTAACAGGATGTATGGCAGCCCTGAACAGGTTCATCTTCCGACTCGGGGAGAGAGGACTACCCTTCTTCAAGCTCCTGAAATGCCAAGACAATTTTCAGTGGATGGAGGAGGCCGAGCGGGCCCTACAAGATCTGAAACATCACCTTCAGTCCCCTCCGGTCCTTACAGCACCACTGCCGGGAGAAGATCTACTAATCTACATTGCGGCGACAACTCATGTTGTCAGCAGTGCCATTGTAGTCGAGCGTTGCGAGGAAGGCCATGCATTTGGAGTGCAGAGGCCCGTGTACTTTGTCAGCGAGGTACTCTCCGAATCCAAGGTACGATACCCAGCAGTTCAAAAACTTTTGTATGCTATACTGATTACATCGAGAAAGTTGCGCCATTACTTCGATGAGTACAAGATCACTGTGATTATGGACTTTCCGTTGGTGGATATTCTTCATAATCAAGATACCATGGGGCATATATCAAAGTGGGTAGTGGAACTGGGGGCTTTGTCAATTGACTTCAGGCCACACACTGCAATCAAGTCTCAAGCTCTAGTCGACTTTATGGCCGAGTGGCGAGAGAACCAAGTTCCAACTCCAGTCGACAAGCCAGAGCACTGGACCATGTACTTCGATGGATCTCTTAAGCTCGACACGGCGATACTGGAGTCCTATTTAATTCTCCACGAGGCGAACAACTGAAGTATGTCCTCCAGATCCTTTAGGAGGTAGCCAATAATGAAGCCGAGTATGAAGCCTTGCTTCACGGGCTACGTTTGGCGATATCACTAGGCATCAAACGACTACTTGTATATGGTGATTCACTTCTTGTCATTCACCAAGTCAACAAAGAGTGGGACTGCAGCAAGGAGACCATGGACGCTTATGTACAAGAAGTGCGCAAGCTGGAAAATAAATTTTCCGGCCTGGAGGTTCATCATGTAGGACGGGAGCATAATGTTGGCGCAGATATAATATCCAAGCTAGGATCCACCCGCGCACAGGTTCCAGTGGGAGTTTTTGTCTAGGAGTTGAAACAGCCATCCATTAAGTCCTCATCTCAGGTAACCACTGATGCTGGCCTTCAACAGCCTGATTTGGAGGTTATGATGCTTAGAGAGGACTCGAGAGAGGCTTATATCGACTTCATCCGAGATCAAATACTACCAGCGGGGATGGATGCAAGAAGCGCAGAGGCAGCTCGTGTCATGCGCAGAAGTAAGGGTTTCGTCCTTGTTGACAATAAACTCTACCGGCGTGGCGCATGGTTAGGTGTACTCATGAAGTGCGTCACAGGAGAAGACGGCTACGACATACTGCGGGAGATTCACGAGGGCGTTTGTGTGACATTCAGGTACTTAGAATTAAAACACACTAGATTCTAGTATAAAGTGTGTATGTTTGATCTTGTGTATGTGTGTTAAAAACTTAAATGTAAAGGCAAAAGGGTATTTTTGTAATTCTGGGAAATATAGGTCCTTTGGTGCAAAATAGGTGAGAATGGTAGGTAAAATCAAAATGTGTAAAGGTTTATTTTGCAAGAAGCAAGTACTTACTTTTAAACCTTGGTGAGAAGTGAAACTACCCTAAGGATTCAATTGGAGTGTAGAATTTAAATAGGATTTCTCCAAAGTTTAAAATTTTGCCAAGTTTTAAATTAGATTCAAATCCTTAACTCTTTTGAAAGTGAACCTTAAAGCAAAGTTGTAGATCTTACTAAGCTCTACACTTTTTCTTTTGGGCATATTTTTATTTGAGCTATGGTTTGAAAGTTGTTTTGGCTTTACAGTGGAGTCCCTGCATTTTTTGGAAAATCGCAGATCAGTCCTTGTCTTCAACCTCCAGCCCCTCCCCCTGCTCTGCCTCGCGCCCGTGACCCCGCCGCCCTCGCCGGCCATTTTCCCGAGCTCCAGCTGCCCCACCCGCTCTTCTCCGCGCCACGTGCCTCTCCAGCACCGCACCCACCGCTTCCCGGCCTCTGCTGGCCCTCTCCTTGCCCCTCCACATCGCGCCGCCGCCGCCCGAGCCGCCACGCGCGCCGCCGAGCTTGCCAGCAGCTGCTTCGCGCATGTTGTGCCTCCCCTAGTCTTAAAGCTTGCCCAGGAGTCCCTCTCGACTTCGTTTACTCATTCCACCGCGCCACATTACCTCTCTTTCCTTCCTCCGCTCGAGTACTCTCGCCGGAGCTCTGCCGTTGCCTCGGCTCACCATCGTCAACTGCCTCTGTCGCCTCCCACCCTCGATCCAGTGCTCCAGTAGCACCGCCGCCACCCACTGATGCTCACAGACCCACCCAATTTCACTCTTCCGCGCTAGAGCAGCCGGACCACTGCGCCGGTGAGCTCCAGCTCCGCCGCCGCTCGGTCTCACCGTCGTCCTGACGCTCTGCCGCCTCTCAGCCCCTGCCAAGCACACCACCAGCACCACATCACCCCGAGGAAGCTTTCTAGCTATTTCCCCGCCGCTCTCCTGCCCTCCGGCCACCGGAACGCCATCGCCGCCCCTCGGAGCCCCGCCGCCCGCCCCTGTTCGCCGTCGACTCGCCGTCTCAGCCCCTCTCTTCCCCAACACCAGCCACCCCCGTTACCGCCGTGAGCTCTTGAACCTTTTCCCCCACTTTCCCCTCACCGCCGGTGAGCCCCCTCGCTGGAATTCGATCGCCATTGATCGGTTTCTCTGTAAAACCCGACAAAGGACCCAATTGCAAGGATTCAAATCTTTCCAGGGGCCTTTCTGTGGAAAATCAGTACCCCCCTATTTCAAATCAGCCAACTTTGAAAATCCATAGGAATTTGTAGAAAAATCCAAAAATTAGCAAACCAGTTTTGTTGTACTCCAGAAGTTTAGCTCTACAACTTTGGTTATTAAAATCTGGTTTGAAACCAAATGCTTTTTGAGTTATTTTAAAGTTTAGCAAGAGGGTACCTTATGTGTAACTTTTGCATGCTAAGTCTATTGCTTGTGATTTTTGGTGTGTAGCCTGTTTAGGGTATGAGTAAGCTTGTGTGCAAATTTCATTTGCTATACCGGACCATAGCTTGAACTAATTTAAACTTATGCAAATCAAGCTTGAAATAGTCTAAATTTATTCAAGAATGTTACTAAGGTTTTCATGCTTAGATCTTTTTACCATGTGATGCTCTATAATTGAGTAGTTCATAGTAAATCTTTCAAGAATTTATGGCACTGTTTTGTCTAAGGTTTGAATTTAAACTTGAAATTTGAACTTAATTCAAATGCTTTAGTTTCTATTTTTAGAAAATTATGAAAAATTTATAGTAAGCTCATCTGCTAGAAGTAAGTTTACCCACAAAAATTCAAGGCCATAGCCTTGGTGGATTTCAAAATAAAAATCAAACTTTTTAACCAAATTCAATTAATTTAATTAATTATGATAATTGAATTAAGATACCAATGGTAGAGTTGAATTCAAATTTCTTGTGTTATGAAGTTGTGTTTATTCATTGTTAGATTGCAACTTTGCCATGAAGTAAAATTCTTAACTTAAGAACCGCCTAATTCAAATCATTGCATATCATGTATAGTCAACGACACTCGACGACGGAGTCTACGAACTAGTTCCGGAACCCGAGCAAGGGTTTTCTGAAGACCAGGTGAACATTGCCGAGGATTTAACTGAGGCCCCGAACCAAGGTTCGGAAGTCTTTGACATCCCTAACCCCAGCCCCGCTCAAGAAGGCAAGCCCCGATGCATAACCCCATATTTTAAATTACTACACTTATACAGTTTTATACTTATATATCTATGCATTAAGTCTAGGAGTTAAAATGGAACCCTAGATGCATGAATCCTAGGAACCCATGTATTGTGCCTGAGTCCTTACCAAATAGATGCTCTGCTAATAGGACCGGCAGAAGTCGAGTGATTTCCTGTCACTCGCGCGATATAGGAGTTGAATGTTTACTATTCTGCAATCAGTATAAGGATGATGGACGGGGTCATGTGCGGTGTCATGACTTAAAAGGTTACCCCATCTGTCTTGATAAAAGTGGATAAGATTGCAGTGTGTGGTAGCTGTGGTCAAGTATTTGAAAGTACTAGCCATATGCCGTAAATATGGTATGCGGTAAGCCTAATACCTGATTTGCCCGGCAAATGGACTTATCCCCACCACTCGATATATTGGTTTTTTGTTGCACACACGCACCAACGTGTGGGAGTACGTTCTGCGTAGCAGACAGGAGTACGATCATACAGTCACGCTGTAGACGTACATCCTGCACATTGGATGTGCGTACGGTCCTGCAGTCGCTTGTGGTGGCCCTGATCCATAACCCGAAATATGATGGGAACGGTTGTTCAGAAAGTTAAGTTTTCTGAACGTGTGAGTTAGGATCCCTTGCAAGGTTATGAAACTCGATTCAGAATTGTCCGTTTCTCGTGGAGATTGAGACTGCTTGCTCCTTCTGCCACATAGAGTAAGAACAGTAACTATTGTTGAAATAATCTTGATGGATGCTAATCTCTACCTTGCTTGTCTAGTATAGGTGCTTACCTAGAATCTGAAAGCTAAAATACGAAAGTTAGATCATACTGTTTGTTGCTTTTCAGCAAAAAGAAAACCAGAACCTCTCAATCCTCCATGGTCTAGCTCTGGGCTAAGTATACCCAATCCCGGTTAAGTCTTGCTGAGTATTAGCATACTCAGTCCTGCTAGTCTGTCCTTCAGGTATGGCTTGTGAGAACCAAACGGATAGTCCAGCCTGGCCATTCTCTATTCCGTTTGGCTGGTCCATGGAGTGGGATCCGTCCCCGTCTAGCAATGACCCTCCGGAATGACGCCATGTTTCGGGCTGAGCGTGGTGTCAACTTTCGCGACGTGTGTAGTCGCGTGTTAATTTCTTCCGCTTTGACTCTAAACAAGCTTGCATAGCTTGTAGTTTTAAATAATGTTTGTATAAGTTTACCTTAAGTTTGAAACAGATGGTAATAATATTTAATATTTCTGTGAATTTAAAGTTGGTGAGCTGTGGTGTGATTGTAAACTCGCCTTCGTGCGAGGTAAACCTACCTCGATCCTGTGTAACTGTGGTTGAATCGGGCGGTGACCCGACAAACCAATGGGTTGTTCCGTTTGAAGTGCGTTGAGTTAGTATCGCCTGTATAGTGATGACTAGTGCACTTGAGCCGGAATAATTCAAGCGGATTGGTTTTGCCACAGCTGGTATCAGAGCTGTAGGTTTATTCTTACAATCGGCACTAAAACTACAACAGTTCTTAAAAATGTTTTTAGGATAAAAGAATTTGCAAAGTGCGTTGGATTCATTAAGGTTGGTGCTTAGATCGTAAAGCCCTAGGGGTTTATATGGGAGTAATTAGGTGGCTACTAGTATGTATATGTGTATAGTTCAGCTCTAACTTGCAGAACTACTTTCTGTCAAAACTTACTTTTGAGTGCAACCAACTTTAGATATCTATTCGTATTGTCTGTTCCTCAATGTTGAGACCAGAAGGTAAGAAGGTAAGGATCCTCAGCCAACTGAGGGAGATTGGCCTTCCCGTCGGTGATGCGAACCGAACGCTGTTTCTCAAGCAGTGGCTTAGTTGAGATGCTGCCAATATATCAACGATTAGTTGATCATATTGCGAGTATATGGTTCAGCACAGGGTACGGTGATCGCTGTTCATACCCAGGTTTTATACGGTACCCCCGTGAATACGTTGTAGATGTAATGTATGCTAACGTTGTCCGTATGGCGAAAATTGTATGGATACTGTTTCTATAGTGAACTGTACTGTTTGGGGACGCTTTCATGTCATGCTGCCATGGAAGGTTCATGTTCTATAAATATGGTCTTCTGCAGGTACACTAACCACGATTAAGAGGTTATGATGGATAGGACTTATCGATTAGTTATTAGTGAGAGACGTATGTGTTATGCCATCGGAATTAACCACATAAGTCCAAAGATATTTGGCAATTGTCTTGGTTGTGAGGTCGAATAGTACGTGCATGCATAATTCATTATCAAGCAAAGTGAGTGCATTATATATGTTGTTCTTTTAAGGACATATAGAGTGTTGTGTATCTCTAGGATGGTTTCAATAGGATTCTTGAGGTAGCCTTAATTGAGTTTTTGGCATCCTTCAAAATCTCACCATTTGAATTCTTGCTTCAGATGGCGGCTCCTTCAAATGTCTTTTGGGATCACGCAGGGCATCTCCATACCAATGCCTTGCACTGGGAGGGTTTTCCCCGTCTCTTATGGGAGTCACTTAGATTATTCTTCTACATCGAGCCCCCACAATATGATGGAGTGGAATATAGGGAGGAAGGTGTTCCTCGGTGCAGAGTTAAGATGACCATTCCTCAACACCCTTTCATTCTCAGTGGCAGCCCATCGAGGTCGATGTGGTTGGCTATCGTCTCGTCGACACTATTGAGACCGCAGCTCTTGAGGCCATCCACACTTTCTGCAACCAGCATCCCACAGAAGTTGCTGGGCATCCTATCGGCCTATTCCCTGCAATAGATTCCAGTGATCCCGAGCGGAATTTCCGGATAGCTCATTATGGCCACATGCTGGGAGATTTAGCCGAAGAAACGCTCCGTGGTACCATCAAGTTCATGAATGCCTAGCACCACTATCAGATCTTGCTGCGCCGCGGTATGAGTCTGCTGACGGTATAGCTCAAGGTCACTATAGAAATGCTGATCGATGGTTCACTCAGATAGAAGAGCTTCAAGCATTGGTCATGGAAAAGGAGGAAATTATCGCAGAGCGAGATGAGACCATTGTCCACCGGGAGGATCAGATCAATGAGAGTGATGTAATAATCACTCAACGTAACACGATTATTGAGTTCCTCCAGGAGCAAGTCCACGACCTTATCCTTGAGGTTGACGACACCCTCACCCACATCAACGAACTTCAGCAGCAGCCAGCACCTCCTGCTGTACCTGAAGCACCTGAAGGCGAAGAAGAGGAACCGGAGGAAATCGAAGGAGTTTCTCATCTCGACTCCAAGCACGGAAATCTAGAGCCTAACCCTCAGCCAGATTACTCCTCTTCTGGTAGCCAGTCCTCTGTAGGTGACCTCGACGATTTCTAGTTCATCCAAATCGTCAATCTTTCAGATGTAACTAGTGTAGAATGTTGTGACATAGGTAGTGAGTAGTCTACCTGGGACCAGGGCCATTTGCTGTAATATATATGGCATGTGTACATATGGCTAGACTGTTAGCAAGCAGACCACCCTGATGTAATAAATTAATGATAACCAGTTTCTGCTGGAAATCTAAGCCTGAGTCATGTTGTCATATCGAAATTCTTGCCTTTGAATAAGTTGGTTAAACAGAATATGTGACTTACATATCTGTTTAGCAGCAGTATATCTTCTAAAAATAGGAGCAAGAATATATTGTTAATAATGGACATCTCCTTTGTTTCAGATGGTTGGAGCTGCACGTGGAACCCCGGAAGGTTTCCGGCCAGACCAAGCTAGCGGTTCCCAACAACCGCCACCAGCACCGCCAAATCTATCTGAAGTCATGGCATGATAGACGGAACTCCTTAACCAGTTAGTATAGGCCCAGATGAACCAATTTCATCACCCGTCCCGAGGCCGTGATGAACATCCATCGGCTGGTTACCAAGACTTTCTCAGCACTCAGTGTGACAGTTCACGTAGTTGTAAGCTAGGCACATAATTTGTTAGTGTGAAGTATAAAGCTTGTGTGTTTATGTGAAGCTTTTAAAAACTTAAATGCAAGTAATAAGGGGTATTTTATAATTACGGAAAAACTAGGGTTGTTTTTGCAAAATATAATTGGATAGGAGGTAACTTCAAAATAAGTGAAGGGTAGTTTTGCTAACACGTTTTTCTTACTTTATCCCCTGTAATAATAATAATAATAATAAAATAATAATAATAAAATATAAAAATATGTATATATCCAAAGTTTCATTTGAAATGTATGTGTTGAAAAGTGTAAAAAGGTGAATTGTAAAAGTAACTTTTAAAGTTACTAAAAACTAAAGTGTAAAAATGTGCAAGTCATCATGACATGTCATAAATGCTTGAGTCATCCTATCCTATCATAAATGCTTGAGTCATCCTGTTATAAATGCTTGAGTCATCATGACATGTTATAAATGCTTGCAATTAGGTCAAGTCATCATGACATGTCATAAATACTTGCAATTAGGTCCAAAGTTATAAGAAATTTACCTCAGTAAGGACAAAATCTATTTAAATACCACTTTTGTTCAAAATTTAAAATGTAAAGCTGTATACTTTGAGTTTTTGAATTTAAACTCTAAAACAAAGTTGTAGGATTTGAAAAGTTGCACAACTTTTATTTAAACACTTTTTCATTTGAGCTCTAGAATAGTGGGAAAACTTGATTTACAATGAGGTCCCTGTATTTTCTGTAATTGCAGAAAAGTCCCTGGATGTATCCCATTTGCTTCCTCTTCTGTTTCTTTTCTGCGAGCTCTGCACCGCCCCTGCCAGCCCACTTGAGCAACGGCTGAACAATTTTGTTGGGGACGTTCAGGGAGCAAATTATCTGATGCCCTGCTCCTGCAACGCAAGGGCTTCAGGATATCATATTTTTCACGGCCACTTGGTTGGCTTTGCCCGACAAGAACAGCTTTTATCTCTATCCGATCTCTGCCCCCGAGTCTCTGTCCCAATCCTAGTTAGATTGTTTATCAGTTTGGTACACCGGTCTGAGAATTCTCTCCTTCATCTTCTTTATTTGCCGTAAAGAACTTGTGCCCTGTGCATCTGCAATCTATCTGCTCCACATCAGTAGCAGTAGCCGTAGCAGCGGGAAGCCATGGCGGCCGCGTCGCACAAGCCCCTGGGCGCGATCACCGCCGTACTGCCTTCGTCGCTCCGCCCTTCTCTCTGGATTCCATGCCTCCAGCGCTCCCCTGCTCGTCCGCTATTTCTAGGCTGCAGCTGCTATCCAGCCAAATCCCAAACGCAACCACACTTCGCCAGCTCGCCTGATCCGGCCCCGGTCCGATCCGGTTGATTTAGGTGAGCTCCGATCCCGTCACGCCGTTTCGAATTTGTTCTGGATTTAGCTCCACGGTTCCGATTGAGTTCGTGATTTAAGGCCACATTTCGTCTTAGGTCCCTAGGAATTTTAATTCCGTGAGAGTGGAATCATGCGCCCTTTTGTTACGGGAAGCAACACTGATCGGGTAATGAGTCAGTTTCTGCGTGGACATTGGGTTAATTTGTGCATACTCGATAGTGATAAGCTACTCGATGAAATATTTAGTGTTCTAAGGAGTACTGATTTGGGGTAAAATGTAGAAATGTGACTATGATTGAAGGGATCATTACGCAAGCTTGCTGTGAATATTTGAGTCTTCGACGTGAAAAACAGGCAGTTGATATACATGGACATCTCAGATCACTCCTGACGTCATTTACTTGCTGCTGAGTGCTTACTGCAGCTACAAAGTTTATCCTGTAAAGCTGTAGGTTCCTATATTTCCAGTTATGATGTTCATGAATCATGAGCATAAAATAGTGCTAAAATGTTTAGAGACCAATCTAGTTGGTAGGCAACTTAATTTGAATTCATGATATCTGCCTTGCAACCTGAATTTTTACAGCTGCAAAACAACCTGAAATTTGGTAATGGTCTGTTTGGTTATATTGGAATGGGAACTCACATTCTGGCTCACAGCTCCTTTAGTCATTGGAAGGAACAGTACTTTATCAAGGCCCAGATTTTGGTTTATACACCCAATTTTGAAACCTGAAGCTATCTGACTAAGGCAGACAATTTACTGAGCCAGCAGGTTAGTTTAGCTATATGGCCGAGAAAACACATAATTGCCATGAAGCGTCAAATTTAACAAAATCTGAATAATAAATATGTCATGTGAGCTTACCTATGCCAATAGGCAGAATATTGTATAGGGTATATCTACTTGCTACAAATTGCTGCAGACAATGTTGAACTCGAAGGAACCTGCTCAGTAGAAGAGTGAATGATATGTTTGATAAATAGAATATTTTTCATTTTGCATTGTTGATAGGTTTGATAGTCTTAGCTCATATTTTTATGATAGACAATATATAATGTTTAGTTAATCCTTTCACACGAGTGCTCATGTCCCTGCCATCAAGACATTATCCGTGTCTTGATTTCAGTCTCCTTAAGGTCCCTTTTCGTATAAGGATCCTTGTTAGTTCGTGTGTATCTGCTGCTTAGCTAATACATCTCTATAGCTATGCTTCAGCATCGGCTATTAGCTCAGCCGCTAAGCATCCGTTTCAATTGAATCTATGATGTTTTATTGTAACGGCTGGCAGCCGATGCAATTCATTTGATATGCTTCTACCATCGGCTGGTTAGCCGATACGGTTGTTATCTTTCTACTATCGGCTACTGCCGATACAATTCTTTTGTTCTGTCCTACATCGGCTGCCACATAGCCGATCAATCTGAGGTGCACACAAGATCTTAGGGTTCTTGCTATCGGCCGATCCCAGCCAATTCTAGTTGTTTTCCATATCGGTCAATTATGGCCGATCAATCCTTAGTTTTCCCATCCTTATCCGCACACTTCTATCAGCCGATTTATCGGCAAGGAAATCGGCTATATACCTATCGGTCACATACCCTCAACCACATTCCAATCGGCTGCACATCTATAAAACATATCCTCATCGGCACAAGCCCATCAGCCACATCCTCTTTAGTCTAATTCCGCACTTGTGGTCTCATCAGCCTAGTTCAATATTAGTATTCTATTCCACTTGGTTCTTGTAGCGAGTTCGGTTTAGATGACCCCATCGGCCGTACATCAATCGATTGTTGTACTGACACAATCAAGTCGATGCAACCGCACCTAGTTACCGAGAATAACACTTAAGCACATCTCAGTTAGGCATAGTTAGTGCAGAGTAAGACAATCAGCTACACGGCTGATATGCCCCAGTAGATTTAGGAGAACATTAAGGATGAAGACTGGCTACACAGCTGATCCACCAATCGGCTGAATACGCTGAGACACAGATCGTACGGATACATAGTTCGACTAGTCTACCAATACACCATCGGCTAGTTACTCGCACTAGTCAACTAGCTATGCCGATACATCACTCGACTAGTTCTACCCAATGTGTAAATCGGCTAATGTGCCGATGCACTAAATCGGCTAGTAGGCCAATTCACCGATCGACTAGTACACGTACACAAATTGGCTCAGCCGATGTTCACTAATCAACTAGTTTGCAAATGCACTGATCGACTAGTTGTACCGATTCACAAATCTAGTACATGCGCACATATCAGCTTGGCTGATGTTCACACTCTCAACTAGTTTACCAATGCGCAATCGGATAGTTACATGCCACACGAGTCGAGTAGTGGTTGCACAATCGGTTACTTCCAATATTAAATAGTTGCATACACTGATCGACTAGCGTGCCGATGTTCACAGATCGACTAGTTTGCTAAAAACACAAATCGGCTATGCCGATGCGCATAGTGATCAACTAGACATCCGATTTAGATGGCATATCGGCTGCACCTACCGAAACACACCACCACAGATCGACAAGTTAGCACAGTAAGAGTCTCTGTTAGGCACGACCAATATAGCTTTGGCCAATCGGCTAGGACCAGTAGACATCCAATCGGCTAGACCTGATGCACATGAATCAGCTAAGGCCAAGGCCAATGCACCAACCAATCGGATAGACCAAAAACATGCTGATAATCCAATCGGCAAGATCCTTCCTTTTTCTATCCTTAAAGTACTGTACCTTTAACGTTCCTATCCATATAAGCCAATTTGACCCCAAGTGAACTCAAATCGGCTAATCTCTTCTGCTCATATACAGAAACTACTCATGCTGATTTCTCTTCTAAACAGAAATCAGCAGATTTCCTAATGCTGTGTAGATAGCTCCCTCCTTTGCCAATTCTATTAGCTGAACCCCTGTTGTTTCCAATCGGCTCTGTTGTAATTTTCAACAAATAGCCAATTTTAATTAGTTGTCCACGTAAAGCTCTATCTAAGTTTAGTTTCAGATCTTTTTGGTTGTTATATAAGTAATATGTTAAATGAGTGTTGGATTGCAACTTTATTGTGAAGTAAGATAGTTTTATGTGCACACTTTAAATGTAATGTTGCATTGCATGTAGATACAATTACTTCCGTAGACGGTACCTACGAGATCTCCCAGGAGTCTGCAGAGGATATTCCTGAAGCCCAAATGAACGTCACCAAGGGATTATCTGAAGCCCCGAACCAAAGTTCGGAAGATAACAATACTAACATCCCTGACTCCAGCCCCACCAGTAAAGGCAAGCCCCGGTGCATAACCCAGTATTTCAAATTACTACATTATGCAATTCTATACTTATATATTATATCTTACATTAAGTCTAGGAATTGAAATGGAACCCTAAATGCATGAATCCTAGGAACCTATGTATTGTGCCGGAGTCCTTATCGACTAGATGCTTTGCTAATAGGACCGGTAGAAGTCGGGTGATTTCCTGTCACTCGCGCGATATAGGAGTTGAATGCTTATTATTCTGCAGTCACTATAAGGATCATGGACGGGATCATATGCAATATCATGACTCGGAAGGTTATTCCGTTTGTGTTGATAAAAGTTGATAAGGTCGCAGTATGTGGTAGTGGTGGCTAAGCGTTTGAAAGTACTAGCCACATGCCGCGAAATATGGTAAGCAGTAAGCCTAGTAACCAATCGGCCTGGCAAGTGGCACATACCTCCCACCACTCGTAATTTGGTTTTTCTCACGCACTGACGTGCGGGAGTACGTTCCGCGCAGCGGACAGGAGTACGGTCATGTAGTCGCGCTACAGACGTATGTCCTGCACAATTGGTGTGCGTACGGTCCTACAGTCGCATGTGGTGGCCCTGTTCCACAACCCGGAATGAAAGGCAAACGGTTGCTTCAGAACGACCTTTTGGTGTTCCAAGCGTGTGAGTTAGGTTTATCCTTGCAAGGTATGGAAATTCGATTCAGAATCGTCCGTTTCTCACGAAGATTGAGACTGCTTATTCCTTCTGCCACATAGAGTAAGATCTGTAACTATTCTTGGAATAATCTTGATGGATGCTAATCTCTACCTTGTTTGTCTAGTATCGATGCTTACCTAGAATGGTTAATGAAACTAGAATCTGAAAGCTAAAATGTGAAAACTAATTCACACTCCTTGTTGCATTTTCTGCTGAAATTAAACCCAGAACCATTTCAAGCCTTCATGAGTCTAGTTACATGGCTAAGTATACCATGAGACGGGTAAGCCTTGCTGAGTATTAGTATACTCAGCCTTGCTAGTTACATGTTTTTCAGGTAATGCCTTTGAAGACCCTACTCTTCCCCTGTCTTGGCCCTGTGCTCTTTCAGATGGTTGGTCCGTGGAATGGGATCCGTCCCTGGCCAATACTGATGAAACCGAGTGATGTCGTGCCCGGGCTTAGCATGACATCCGTCTTGACAACGTGTTGTAAATCGTCGCGTTTGTTTTCCGCTGCCAAGAACCTTAACTTTAACGGTTTGTAATAATTTTACTAAATGTGGAACTTAGTACTACTTTTGGAAACTCTTGTAATATAATTCCCTGTGATGTAAAATATGATGGTGACTGTATCTGTGGACTCACCTTCGTGTGTGGTAACCTTATTCGATCCTGGAAGTTAGGTGGTTTCATCGGGACTTTACCCGACAGGCCAAGGGGTTACACCGTTTGAAGTACGTTGGAGCCCTTGAGAGAGGACTTGAGTATTTGAGCCGGTGTAATTCAGGTTGGTACTGCCACTTGTTCTATAAAGCAGACGAGCCCCTCGATGCTGACGCATGGCTCTGCACTATAGAGTCCAAGTTCGCATTGTTATCTGCACCATGCTCAGACGCGAACAAGGCACTCTTCGCGGCTCAACAACTTCGCGGCACCGCCAGCATATGGTGGGACCAGTTCTACACCATGCAGCCGGCTGGTCATGTTGTCACATGGGACGAATTCCGGACCGCTTTTAGAGCGCACCACATTCCAGAGGGACTCATTGAGCAAAAGCTCAATGAATTCTTGACTTTGACCCAGGGAACCTGCACTGTCATGCAGTATGCATAGGCCTTCAATCACCGGTGCCAGTACGCGGGGTATCATGCGGACACTGACGCCCGTAAACAGGATCGCTTCCGTCGAGGCCTAAACACAAAGCTTAAGGAACGGCTGAACCTGGTAAGGGCCGACAAATTCAACGAATTGGTCAATATGGCCATTACTCAAGAGGATTGCATCTCAGCCCACCGGGCAGAAAAGAAACGGAAGACACCCACGGGACCCTCAAATGCGCAACCGCCAAGGTATCGGTTCGTCCAGAACACCGCTACTCGAGCTCCGCCCCAAAATAATTTACCAGGCAGATGGGTAGCCAGGCCTCCCTAGCAGGCTCGATTCAATCGGCTGCCGACACCACAACCCCAGCAGCAACAGCAGCAAGGCCCGAGGCCGAGCTTTCCGCCGTCCAATCAAGGAAACAACAACAATCGTTGTTTCAACTGTGGCAGCTCGTCCCATTTCATCAGGGATTGTCCTCAACCCAGAAAATCTTTCCAAGGGCAAACATCCAGCACGACCAACAAGGGCAAAGGCAAGAAGCAAGTGGTACAAGTCCGCTAGGGGAGGCTGAATTTCACAACTCTCTCCGAACTCCCCGAGGGTGCGCCAATAACGACGGGTACTTTCTCTATAAACCATCAACCTGTGATTATACTTTTTGATTCCGGTGCAACCCATAGTTTTATCAGTTCAATATGTGGAACAAAAGTAGGCCTGGATTTCTATCCTAATAAAGGCGCCTATATGATAGCAACTCCTGGTGGTAAAATTGCATCAAATCAAATTTATAGCAAGGTGCCAATTCAGTTGGGTAGCAATCTGATAAAAACAGATTTACTGTTATTGGACCTAGAAGGAATGGATGTCCTCCTAGGCATGGATTGGATGACTAGGCACCAAGTGTCATTGGATATCTCTTCCCGAGCCGTGGAAATAGATTCACCCGATCATGAAACTTCTATTCTCTATCTTCCACAACGGGAATACAACAACTCTTGTGCCTATGCTGTGGAAGGGATCAAGTTAAAAGACATCCCTATTGTTTGCGAATACCCAGATGTTTTTCCAAATGATTTGCCTGGAATGCCCCCGGATAGGGATATTGAGTTTGTCAAAGAACTACAACCCGGCACAGCCCCTATATCTAAGAGGCCCTATCGTATGCCACCCAATGAGCTGGCAGAGTCAAAAATCCAACTCCAAGACCTCCTTGATAAGGGTTTCATTCGTCTGAGTGCTTCACCATGTGGTTGTCCAGCCCTATTTGTGAAGAAAAAGGACAATAGCTTAAGGCTATGTGTAGATTATCGTCCCCTCGATGCGGTAACCATCAAAAACAAGTGTCCTCTGCCCTGCATTGACATTCTGTTCGATCAGATAGCCAGAGCCCGGGTATTCTCTAAGATTGACCTCCGCTCCGGATATCATCAGATCAAGATCAGGTTTAGTGACATTCCAAAAACGGCATTCTCCACCAGATATGGGCTCTATGAATATCTGGTTATGTCATTTGGTCTTACCAATGCACCAGCATACTTTATGTATCTCATGAACTCTGTCTTTATGCAAGAACTCGACAAATTCGTAGTGGTCTTCATTGATGACATTTTGATTTATTCCAAAAATCCAGAAGACCATACGAAACATCTCCATGTTGTTCTTCAGAGATTGAGAGACCACCACTTGTACGCCAAATTCTCCAAATGTGAGTTCTGGCTGGATACCGTTAAATTTCTAGGTCATACTATCTCCAGTGACGGTATATCCGTTGATCCAAGTAAAGTTCAAGAAGTGCTGGACTGGAAGTCTCCTACTTTAGTCCATCAGATCCGCAGTTTTCTTGGTCTAGCTGGCTATTATCGTCGCTTCATTCCTGACTTCTCCAGAATAGCCAAGCCTATGACTGAACTATTAAAGAAAGGAGTTAAATTCTCCTGGGATCAGAAATGTGAAGATGCATTCCACACCCTCAGAGCACATCTCACTACTGCCCCAGTTCTGGCTCAACCGGATGTTTCCAAACCTTTTGAAATCTATTGTGATGCTTCGGGAATCGGACTTGGTTGTATGCTTATGCAAGACAACCGAGTGATTGCTTATGCATCGCGAGCACTTAGGACTCATGAACAGAACTATCCTACTCATGATCTTGAACTCACAGCAATCATCCATGCACTTAAGATTTGGAGACATCATTTGATGGGTACAAAGTGCCATATCTATACTGACCATAGAAGCCTCAAGTACATCTTCACCCAAGCAGATCTAAATATGAGGCGAACACGTTGGCTAGAACTCATAAAAGACTATGATCTAGAAGTACACTATCATCCAGGCAAGGCCAATATCATTGCGGATGCACTTAGCTGCAAGGCACATTGCTCTTGCTTATCTGTTGAGACTTTCAATGAGACTCTTTGTTGGGAGATGAGGAAGCTCAATCTAGAAATCATTCCTCAAGGTAGCTTGAACCATCTCTCAATTGAAACTACGCTTAGGGATAACATCGTCATGGCACAACAGCATGACAAAGGGGTCAAAATCATCAAACAGAGGTTAGCACAAAGAGAAGAAAAGTACAAGTGCTTTCGAGTAGATCATGAAGGGATTCTATGGTTTAACGAGCGTATCGTTGTACCTAAGGACCATAAACTTCGTAAGCAGATATTGAACGAGGCCCATCTGTCCAATTTCTCTATGCACCTTGTAGTACCAAGATGTATCAAGATTTGAAACAGAACTTTTGGTGGACTCGTATGAAGCGAGAAATTGCAAAGTATGTCTCGGAGTGTGATATTTGCCAAAGAGTTAAGGCCAGTCATCTAAAGACTACTGTTATTCTTCAACCTCTACTAATTCCCTCCTGGAAGTGGGAGGATATCAGCATGGATTTTATCGTTGGCTTACCCAACACCTCCCAAAGGCATGACTCTATTTGGGTAATCGTTGATCGATTAACCAAGACTGCCCATTTCCTTCCCGTGCATACTACTTATAACGCTAAAAAGTATGCTGAGATCTATCTAGATCAAATCGTTCGTCTCCATGGAATGCCCAAGACGATCATTTCTGATCGTGGAGCACAATACATCGCTCGATTCTGGGAGCAACTTCAATATGCACTTGGAACCAAGTTAATCCAAAGCTCCGCATATCATCCTCAGACAGACGGGCAAACAGAAAGGATAAATTAGATTCTAGAAGATATGCTTAGAGCCTGCGTACTTCAGTACGACAAAAATTGGAACAAATGCTTATCACTGGCTGAACTACAACAACAATTATCAGACAAGTCTCAAAATGGCTCCGTTCGAAGCATTATGCGGTCATCATTGCCGAACTCCTTTGAGTTGGTCACAAACGGGCGAGCGTAAAATCTTTGGACCCGACCTTGTCACTGAAACAGAGGAAAAAGTGAAGACTATTCAGAATAACCTAAAAGCAGCCCAATCTCGACAGAAAAGCTACGCTGACATATGAAGGAGACCAATACAGTTCCAGGTTGGAGATTTCGTGTATCTCCGAGTATCTCCTACTCGAGGTATTCAACGGTTCGGCGTAAAAGGAAAACTTGCCCCTCGATATATTGGACCCTTTGAAATCATCGAAATTTGTGGACCCGTAGCTTATCGTCTTCAACTTCCTCCTCAATTAGCGGCCATTCATGATATCTTCCATGTATCTCAACTTAGGAAGTGCGTCAAAATTCCTACCGAGATCATCAATCCCCAAGCTCTTGAAATCAAATCTGATCTAACTTATACCGAGCATCCGATCAGAGTACTAGACACTAAAGAGAGAAGTACTAGAAGAGAAACCATCAGGATGTTCAAAATTAAGTGGAATCATCATACTGAAGAAGAAGAAACTTGGAAAACCGAGTCATATCTTCAGCAAAACTTTCCAGACTTCCTTCAAGCCAACTCCCAAATTTGATCGTCCAATTCCATCCTGCTCCAGAATCTCGGGACAAGATTCTTTTTAGGGGGAAGGCTGTGACATTTAGGTACTTAGGATTAAAACACACTAGATTCTAGTATAAAGTATGTTTTGGAATTATCCAAGAAGTCAAAGAAACAATGGTTTTGGAATTATCATTGCCAAAACCAGGGGGGCATGTGTTATCGCCATAATTTGACTGGGCCAAAGGATGGGCCGAGAGCAACATGGGCTGAAGGAAATCATCGTAATGGTCTGCGAATCGGCCTCTGTGCAAACGTGTCAAGGGCCAGGATGGCCGTGTATCTAAGGATAGTTTAAATATAGCAGGTTAGAGATTGAATCGTAATCAGCTAGGGTTAGTTAAGATCAAAGTCTCTGGACTATAAATATGTATCGTGAGAATCAATAAAACAGGATCAATCATCCACAACAAACTGTCGGCGCATCGCCACCCCTGTCCAAGGGCTTACTCCAGGTAATCAGCATGCTGCTCCGATCATGTCCTGCATGGTCGGAGCAGCGTCGCGTTTATCTGTTTATCCTTGTGTTGCTCGTATTGAAGCGTTTTTGATGGCGAGTAGCACTAGTTATCTTAAACGATTATGATGTTGCAATGATTCTAAGTAATAAATCTATGCTTTGCTTGCTGCTTATAATCGTTTAGCTATCCTTGTGTTCGATCTCGGGCGTAGGGGCAGCGCCTTGCTCTGTTATTACTTAGTAGATCTAATCTGTTATGGTAGTTCATTGTCTTGTGAAGAATTGGTTTAATATCTGTATGATTAGGCCTTTCAAACGGGTTAAATGTTCCGGTTGCATGTTTGGTGCTTTATGATAACCTAATGAGGGATTGTTCCGGGAATCGACTTGTTAGTTGGTTTTTAGGCCTCTTTTTGGGTTAGCGTACGGTAATCTTTCATGTACATTAGGCTTAACCACGCGTAGGATGTTCCGGTTATACAGTGAAAGCTTTTACCATCGTAGATTGAATTAGCTTGGTAATTGCAGAGCATGTTTCTATTTTTTCCATTGGATTTGTGCAAATGATCATATGTTTAGTAGATCCGATCTGTTAAACGTGGCAATCGGCTTTTTCTAGCCGATTCTGATAAGTACCCGAAGGTTCGACTTGTTGTTGAAATAGGTCTGACCTAGTACAATGACTCCATCGGCTTCTTTAGCTGATCCTGGGAGTCGTTGTAAGAGCCGATCACGGCTCGGACTAATGTTTAATGTGTCTGTGCATGCAGGAAGATAACTGATAAACGACTCCTACACCTTCTTGATCAGGTATAGGTCAGGTGGCACGCCTAGCACTTCACCAAGCCAGGGCGTGTGCCGGACTCTTGGGCCGTTGACCGAGGGACCGGGGCCCACCAGCAGTCCCTGAAGCCTCCCGGCTCCTCGTGTTGCCTGTCGCTACTCGCCGGTGGGTTTTGACCGATAACTCATTCTGGCACGCCTAGTGGGACCACATCGACAACTGCGTTGACATATTGACGACATCGACTACTGTGTTGACGCATCAACCACATCGACTACTGCGTCGACTTCATCGGCTACTTCAGTGACTACTTCGGCTACAACTGCAGTCGGCTACATCATCTTCTTCGATTTCATCAACTTCCATTGACAAGATGTCGAACGAGAACCCGATCACTTATGAGGAGATGTCTGAAGAACATAAGCAGAAGTATGATGAAATAAAGGCTGCTTTTGAGGCCGATCTCCTCAGCTCATTTGAGAGGACTCGTCACCATGGCATCAGATGGAAGGGGTTTTCATCTGAAGGGCACTCGATGAAGTGGATCTATCTACCCCTACAGAAGAACGTACTCGGGCTCTCCGTCAAGAGGTCAATTACATGGTGGCTCACTCATTGCATCGACATTCCGAGAGTCTGGTGAATACACTTAAGCGTGTTGCGTTGCGCGTGGTGCAGGAAATTATGAAGCACCAGTACTCTCCAACAGGACCTGCTTTAGGGAGTCACAGAGGGGAGTTGCCTTCTCAAATCAGGCCACCAGTGTCTTATGCATTTGCTGCCCAGGAGCGACAAAATTCTCCGGCATATGTCATATACAAGGAGGGAGGTGACCCTGCTGATCACCAATTCTTTAATGAACCCCCAAAGGAGGTGCCGCACGGATATGTTTGTGCTTATATTCCAGATGGCGGTCACCCGGCGCAACCCCCGCAGAGAGCAACTGGAGGAGCACCTGTAGTCAATGCCGAAAAACAGGCATGGCTGGATGCTTATGCGACGAGGCCGAGTCATGAAGGTACGCACTCGGCCCCAGGAATTCATTCTGTAGATCAAATCAGTGCCATTTTGAGGGATTAGTTTGGCATTCTCCCAAGAAGGCGAGCGATCGGCTACACCAAGCCGTATCCAAGTGACTTCGACTTGATTCCTCTACCGCCCAAGTATCGGCTACCTGAGTTCACCAAATTTAGCGGAGCAGAAGGATCTAGCTCCATAGAACATGTAAGCCGATATCTAGCGCAGTTGGGGATGATTTCAATGTCAGATCCATTGCGAGTAAGGTTCTTCTTGCAGTCTCTCACAGGGCCAGCTTTTGGATGGTATATGTCATTGGGTCCTGATTCTATCCGCACCTGGAAGCAGCTAGAGGAATAATTCCATATCCAATATCATTCAGAAGCTGCAGAAGCCGGGATTGCTGATTTGGCATAGGTCCACCAGAAACGAGGTGAAACAGTGGCGGAGTACATCCAGCGTTTCAGGGAAGTCAAGAATCAATGCTACTCGATTCGAATTTCAGAGAAAGAAGCTGTTGAATTAGCAATCTTGGGATTGGTAAAACCAGTCAAGGATTTGGTTTTCCAGCTGGAGTTCAACTGTCTGGCACATCTGGTACAAAAGATGACAATATACGAGCAACGACATCCAGAGTTGTACCAAGATAAGTTCAAGCGTCAGGTGGTAATGGTTGATGCTGAAGACTCCGAAGACTCTGAAGATGACCCAGAGATTGCAGTCGTGGAGTGGACACGGGGGGCAAAGCCTGTGTCCTGCAAGTGGGTAAAACAACAGGGTCCTTTAAAAGGATTTGACTTTGATATAAGCAAAGTCGAACAGATATTCGACTTGCTTTTGAAGGAAAAGCAGCTGAAGTTTCCTGAAGGTTTCAAGATCCCAACAGCCCAGGAGCTTCAGGGGAGATTATACTGCAAATGGCATAATTCCTTCACCCACAGTACCGGCGACTGCAAAGAACTCCGGTGGCAGATACAATCGGCCATTGAGCAAGGCCGATTAATTTTGGGGCAATATGCCATGAAGGTTGATACTTAGCCGTTCCCAAACGTAAATATGGTGGAAGGGTACAACCGATCAACGCATCGGCAGCTTGATTTTACGCTTGGTATTAACATGGCAGGACATACATCCCGTCAACAATCAAGGAGGCAAGAGGCTGATTCCTGCGATCGGCCCCAAAAAGAGGAAAGGGATTATATCACCGAAGAGCAGGTGAGGCATGTCAGGAACCAGCGGCCAGTTTCTTCTCATCTTCTGAGGAAGTACCAATATCAGTATCAGCAGCGTCTCCAACACGAAACAGAAGAAGAATACGAGCGACGCACTGGGAAACGCCTCAGAAGGCGAGAGGATACACGGGATCATTGGCACTGCCCGTTCTTCATGTACTGCTGGGATTCTGGTATGAAAAGACTACCTACCCTTGAAGATTGCCCAGAGTACAATTCTCCGAAAAAAGATACAAGAAGCACCTCAGTTTTTCAGCGCTTGGGGCCAGGGCAGTCTCACCGTGAACAAAACAAGTCGACATGTACGGTGGGAAATCCAGAAGATGGAGAAGATAGGTGTCATCGACCACGCTGGTGCCCTGATGGGCTCAACCGGTCTCAGAAGCGGAGGGTGCAGCGGCTGCGCAGCCTGGAAGAAGCCGAGGCCTAGTACTTGGAAACATTAAGGAAGGCGCGGCCAGATTTGGCAGAAAAGGTCTACAATCCTCGACAAGTAAAGAGTTCTTCCAAGAAAGTATGGCGGCCCAAGAAGTCGAAAGCCAATGTGAACACATCGGCTGACGCACACATGGTGTTTGTTCTCCCTGCAGAGTTCCATGCACCAGGCCGTGAGGACGTGCCAGTGGCTCAGCTCGACTTGGGGCCACGACCAGTTATATTCGAGAAGCCCCGAGAAAAGAATTATAGGCATCTGAAAGCTTTATATCTCAAAGGGTACATGAACGGCCAACCCATCAGCAGGATGCTAGTCGATACAGGAGCAGCAATCAATATAATGCCGTACTCAGTGCTGCGCAAGCTGGGGCATTCTGTCGGGGACTTAATCAAGACCAACATCACGCTAAGTGACTTCAATGGACAAACATCAGAAGCATAGGGAGTCCTCAGCGTGGATCTGATGGTGGGAGGTAAAACTGTCCCTACATCCTTTTTTTGTGGTCAACAGCAAGGGCTCATACACCGTCCTGCTTGGGAGAGATTGGATTCATGCCAATTGCTGTATCCCTTCTACGATGCATCAATGTCTAATTCAATGGGATGGAGATGACGTAGAAGTAGTCCACGCGGATGATTCTGCCGAAGTTTCGCATGCTGCCATGAGTGTTTGGGATGTAGAAGACCAGGAACCAATCTCAGGGATCAGCTTGGAGGGTTGCGACCGTGTGGAGGCTATAAAAAATGGGGTGAGGCTGGTCTTATCCACTGGCCTTACAGAGTAGATAGGGTGCCAAAGTCATTTTGCACCAGAGAAACAGGAGAGGCCGATCCCCGCGATCGGCCCCAAAGAATAGAACTCGAGTTGTTTTTGTCATCCATGCTACATTTTTATTTGGTTCACAGGGAGGCCCGCTCGAGCAGCCGGCCATATGTTAATTGTAAAAAAGCACAAGTTAATAAAAAGAACAAGTCGGCCGATCCCTGCAATCGGCCAAATCCTTTTACATCACGTTCATTGTCTATTTGCAGTGTCGACTTGATGGATGAAGGGAAGCTAGGATACGGGTTTACATTTGCTGACGAGCTGGAAGAAGTCGATATTGGTCCTGGGGATAAGCCATGGCCAACATTTATCAGTAAGAAGTTAAATCCAGGGTTACGAGAGGCGATAATATTATTGCTAAAAGAATATGCAGATTGTTTCGCCTGGGATTACACAGAGATGCCTAGGTTGGATAGAAGTATCGTCGAGCATCGACTCCCTCTCAAGCCAGGATTTCGGCCGTTCCAGCAACGAGCACGACAAATGAAGGCCGAAGTCTTGGACAAAGTCAAGAAAGAAGTCGAAAAGATGATAGAAGCCGGCTTCATCAGGACTTGCAGGTATGCTAAATGGATTTCCAATGTTGTACCTGTACAGAAGAAGGATGGCCGGTGGAGAGTCTGTGTAGACTTTAGAGATCTTAACAGGGCTATACCAAAAGATGAGTACCCGATGCCGGTTGCGGAAACATTGATTAATGCAGCTGCTGGTCACAAGATATTGAGCTTCATGGATGGTAATGCTGGTTATAACCAGATTTTTATGGCTCCAGAAGATATTCATAAGACCGCATTCAGAGTACCGGGTGCAGTGGGGTTATTCGAGTACGTGGTCATGACCTTTGGGCTCAAAAATGCTGGTGCTACATATCAACGGGCCATGAACTACATGTTTCACGATTTGATCGGCAAGCTGGTGGAAATTTATATTGATGATGTGGTGGTGAAATCTGCATCGGCTGAGGGACATCTGGGAGATCTACAGCGAGTTCTGGAACGAACTAGAAAGTTCGGGCTTAGAATGAATCCTAAGAAATGTGCATTTGGTGTATCGGCCAGTCAGTTCCTAGGTTTTCTGGTTCATGAACGGGGAATCGAGATCGGCCTAAAGAGTCAAGAAGCTGTAAAAACAATGGTGCCACCTACTACAAAGAAGGAACTCCAACAACTCATTGGCAAGATCAATTTTGTTAGGAGGTTCATTTCCAATTTGTCAGGAAGAATTGAGCCATTCATGGAGTTGGTAAAAATTAAAGCCAATGATGAGTTCCGCTGGGGGGCAGAGCAGCAACAGGCATTCGAAGATATCAAGGAATATTTATCCAAACCGCCTGTGTTTGCCCCACCCCAGCAGGGTAAGCCATTCTATGTTTATCTGTCAGTAGGTGACACTTCCATTGCTTCGGTTATCGTACAGGTGTAGGATGGCAAGGAGAGTGTTGTTTTTTATCTCAGCAGAAGGATGCTGGATGCGGAGACAAGGTATCCTGAAATTGAGAAACTATGCCTTTGTCTATTCTTTACCTGTACAGAGCTCCGCCACATCCTGCTTTCTGCCGAAACAATTGTCATCTGCAAATCAGATGTGATCAAACATATGCTGTCGGCCCCGGTGTTGAAAGTCCGACTCGGTAAATGGATGGTCGCTCTATTAGAATTTGATATCCGATACCAACCGGCGAAAGCAGTCAAAGGGCAGGTGTTGGCTGACCTCGTTGCAGAAAGGTCCAGCACAGACAAAGCAGTGCTTTCCATCCGCGCATGGGCAATGTATTTTGATGGGTCAGTCTGTGGAGATGGTTCCGGTATAGGTATCTTGCTCGTCTCGCCTCGGGGGGCAACATATTCCTTTTCAATCAGATTGTCAGCACCTTGCACGAATAATCTAGCCGAGTATGAAGCAGTGCATAAAGGTATGGAATTACTCCTCGAAGCTGGAGCAGAAGCAGTAGAAGTTTTTGGGGATTCTAAATTGGTCATCTCTCAGCTTACGGAGACATACCGATGCGAGAGCGAGTTGTTGTTTCCTTTGTGGAAACAATGCCAGGAGCTAATGGCCCAGTTCAGATATATAAACTTCTACTGGATACCAAGGGCGCAAAATTTTGAGGCCAATGGTCTTGCCCAGAGGGCTTCCGGTTATCAGGACACAGCGGAAGGAGCTGATTTTCCAATAAACCTGTTGGATCAGGGAGATTGGAGAGCCGATATCTTCAATTACTTGAAGGATCCGGCTTGGGGGGCACCTAAGAAGACACATTCTACAGAGCCATGAAGTACATCCTGATAGGGGATGACTTGTTCTACAGGACTCTGGAAGGATTATTGCTTAAGTGCTTGGGGCCGATTGAATCCAATCGGCTTTTACATGAAGTTCATGAAGGCACATGTGGGACTCATCAATCAGCTCACAAGATGAAGTGGTTGATCAGGCGCTCGGGATATTATTGGCCTGATATGCTGGAAGATTGTTTCAAGTACTACAAAGGATGCCAGGCCTGTCAGAGGTTTGGAAGGATACAAATAGTACCAGCATCAGCCATGAACCCTATCATCAAGCCTTGGCCATTCAGAGGCTAGGGCATGGACATGATTGGTAAGATCAATCCTCCATCTAGTAAAGGCCATCAGTTTATTTTGGTCATCACAGATTATTTTACCAAATGGATAGAGGCTGTTCCCATGAAGTCAGTAACGTCGAGGGACGTCATCAATTTTGTCAAGGAACACGTTATTCATAGGTTTGGGATTCCTCAGACCATTACAACAGATGGAGGATCAGTATTCATATCTGATGAATTCAAAAAGTTTGCTGCCGACATGGGGATTAAATTGATCAGGTCATCTCCATACTATGCTCAAGCAAACGGACAAGCCGAAGCGTCCAATCAGAGCTTAATCAAGCTGATCAAAAGGAAGATTGATGAATACCCACGACGCTGGCATGAAGCGTTATCAGAAGCATTATGGGCTTATCGTGTTTCATGCCATGGGGCTACAAGAACTTCACCATACCATCTGGTATATGGACAGGAGGCCGTATTGCCATGGGAAATTACGGCCGGTTCAAGACGAATAGAGTTCCAGAATGAGTTGACTGCTGAAGAGTATGCAGCGCTTATGAGCGATAATGTGGAAGACATCACGGAGCTCAGGCTTTGGTCGCTGGAAAAGATCAAAGAAAATAAGGCCAAGGTAGCCCGCGCGTACAACAAGAAGGTTAAACCAAAAGAATTCCGAGTTGGGGATTTAGTGTGGGAGGCGGTGCTACCATTGGGGACTAAGGATGAGGCATATGGTAAATGGTCTCCGAATTGGCATGGGCCTTATAGAGTTGATCAAGTTCTACTGGGGAACGCATACATGCTTGAAGAATTAGATGGTGTCAAATTTCCAGTGGCCGTCAACGGTCAACATCTCAAGAAGTATTTCCCGAGCATGTGGGAAGACGAGTGATGAAGCCGATGTAATGCATCAGGTGTCAGACCCGGGGCCACGGGGCTGTGTACATCAAGGAGTCCGTATTGGGCTAGGGGATAGGACGTGTCCTGTACCTTATTTATGTTGTATTCTACCCGCATGCGGAGTAGAACTAGTCGGTACAGAAGGAAACTACTCAAGTTGTACTTGAGTACGATTCCTAAGTTAGTATCAGGCTAGGATTCATGTAACCTTGTCCTCCCGGATATATAAGGGCGGGCAGGGACCCCTCTCAGAACATAAGATCACCAGATCAACATCAAGGCAATACAAACTATCATACAGGACGTAGGGCATTACGCATATTTGCGGCCTGAACCTGTCTAAATCTTGTGTTGTCTGCTCCTTCGAGTTCCTGATCTCAGCGCATCCTAACCCAAAACCTACCACCTTGGGTATACCCCTCGGTGGGCAGCCGGATAAAACCCGACAGCTGGCGCGCCAGGTAGGGGTGCGCATCAAAGATCCGCTGGAGAACTCGATGGCTCTTTTCAAGTTCCCCAGTCCCGTGCTCCCAGAGGGCACAACCTTTGTTTTTGGCTCGTGGGTCTGCATTGCCAACGGCGCAGGCGGTTTCCGTCAGCACATCGTCGACAACACCATCAAGCCGAAAGCACTCGCCTCAAAGCTCGATGACTTTGTTGATAATCTCGACGAGTTGCCGTTTTTTGATTCTGCCAGGGAAACCGAGGCAGAGTCTGTCACTACTATTCCTTTTTCCGCGTTGGAAAAGGACTTGGACTCTTTGCTCCAGGCTGGGGGCTCCGATGCCACCGCATGTCGGGGGGCTGAGGATCACCTGGCCACTTGTGGGTTGATGGTCACCACCACCTCCGAAGGACGAATCGTTCATTGGAAGGAGATGGATCTGTCCGATCTACTCGGACATGAAGACCGCTTGGTAGCCCACCTTGAGCCTTTGCCTTTTCAGGAGGGCAAAGCGTTGGCTACCATCACCGCGATCTCGACTGAACTAGTCGAAGCCCCCTCTGAAGAACTCACAACCCGCCAAGTTCTGATGGCGGAGGAGGGGGATGATGATGCCCTCATCCCCATTGGCGCACTTGACGGGATATCAGAAGATGAAGACACCGCTGAAACTGTGGACGAGAATGACGCCGAGCGTGACGCGCGACGTGCAAGGAACAGAGCTCGTGCGGTTCGTAGAAGGCGGGCCAACGAGCGCATACGTTCTGCACAGCGCAAACTAGACGCTGAATTCGCCGCGGCAGATGAACGTGGCTTCAGGACTCCTGTGGCCAACATTGCTCGGGTAACAGCACTACTCGAGCGAAGCAATGACCCCAACGTTCGACAAGTGCTCCTCTACGCCCAACGGGCGTGGGTCCAGCTAGACCAGCAGGCTCTGGCATCACTCGTCAGGGACGAGCACGTCGGAGACAGCCGCAGCCAGGCCCCAAGTCGAACAACAGGTCATCGCCCGCGACCCCAACGCAGCAATAACAATGATGGTGTGGGTGGGAGTCAGTTCACCGGTGGGAGGCGGCAGCCACCTCCGGCAAACAACTCGAGGCAGCCCAACCCTCCACGTCCACAACCAGACCTTCGCTAGAAGATCAATGAGGGGCGCGATGCCCGGTCAGTCCTCGACTCGAGGTGACAGGAACGCGAGGTAGCCGAGCGAGACGATGCTGACTGCAGCGATCGTTTTCCTGCGTTCACTGCGAGATTCAACAGCTATAAGTACCCGGAGGGTTTCAAGCCAATTTGTATTACCAAGTATGATGGTAAGCAGGCCCCCCAACAATGGCTTCGCTGTTACTCCACTGCTATTGAGGTGGCTGGCGGCTCCTACACTACCAAAGTCGTCTACTTTCCGATGGCTTTGGAGCCTGCACCGTTGACTTGGCTGGAAAGCCTCCCCAACGACTCCATCGACTCCTGGGAAGGCCTCAAGAAGGTTTTCATCGACAACTTCCAGGGGGCGATATCCCGAGCAGGAACCCGGCACGACCTCGCCCAGTGCAAGCAAGAGCGTAACGAACTCCTCCGATCCTACACCCGCCGTTTCTTCGATGTGCGGGCCACCATCGCCAACATCTCGGAGGAGGACATCATCGACTGCTTCTACAACGGCCTAACAGACCCAGGTATATATCGTGATTTTGGGCGTAACAGGCCGAAAACGGTTGTAGGACTACGCGACATGATGCACGACTGGTCTGAACAAGAGGAAAAAATGCGCGAGAGGTTTCCAAGACGCACTGACCTCAACCAGAAGCGCAACAACGACAACCGGGCTGACAAAGGCCAGCGGGAATTTCCGGGTTCTTCCCGGAAACGCAAGCCAGACGATCTTGTTGCAGCTGTGTCACACCCGATTTATAAAGAACATAAATCGAGCAATCATATATGCGCGAGGATCAAGTCACGCATATATACAATAGAATCATCAAGATATCACAACACATATCACGAATAACGTTAATGTAAACCGTAAATGAATTATTTTATTACAACCGAATCAAGAATTGGTTCAAGAGTTGCGGAAGCGTAAAAGAGATACATGTAGAGCTGGGCGCCACAGGGACATCGACTAGGAGACAAACGCCTAGAAGTCGTCGAAGCCGCTGACGTAATCCTCCACGTTGCCGGGCACTGAGCAGCAGTCGAAGATGTCCAAAATAGAACAGAAGAGTAGAAAGGCAAGAGTGAGTACCAACTCGTACTCAACAAGTATAACACAAACTATGAGGCTCTAAGGTTAGCTGACTCAACTGCATTAGCTTTTAGTCTTGGTAGAATTTTATTAAAGCTAATTACTACAAGTGGATGAATTACCATAAACCCGAATTGCATAATAAATTAATCAATATTAATTAAGAACTACTAAGAACCATCCAAACCAAAACCACCCGGGGAATCTCCCTAATCAAAGGTTGATAACCCCACTAATCAGACGGAGGATCTGGGCCGCTCATGACTGTGAGCACAGCTGATATATCAGTTTTACACTCTCGAGAGGTTGCACAACTTTACCCACAAGTCGTGAGCTACGCTAGTGGTTCATCACACTTCCTTAGGTGAGATGGCTAGCAAGCACACTACGAGACCGTTACAAAGGATCACGTTGGTAAGGTGTAACCGCTAGGGTTTCTGGATCAGCAACTATGGGGCCCACCTCCGGGGGTACAAGACACACAGCACAGACCAAGCCGGAGGAGCAGAGACCATTGAAGCTTGCCACCCCTCTTGCCCACGCAGGTAAGTTACTCCTGAACCAAAATGACCTAATTAATAAGTCAAGACCGTCCCATTCCAGTCTTGTGGTTGCGCGGTTGTCCCAGGTTGTCGCTCTATGAACCGGTCCTTATGGAGAGTGGCCAACCAAGCACTAAGCACCGTGCTGGCCCCCTAAACCATGTTTCTAACAAAAACATCTTTTAAGGACGCGCAAACCACTCAAGCACACAGCACAGAGGGTCGGCTCCAGAATTAAGTTGCATAGGACCATTAATCAAATTTAATTCAAAAGGACCAAGTGTGTTATAGCGCAGCAACCTAGCACAACTAACCAAAAATGCAACCCAAAGGATATATATATAGGATATAAAGTGGCTAGGAAAGTCCTTATAGGCATACAGAATTAAAATGCAATATGAAATTTGTATTTAAAAGTGATAGAAGGTTCATGTTATACTTGCCTTCCTCAAAGTTCTCCTGCTGCTGCTCAAAAGCTTCAGAAGATGGTGGCTCCTGGTACTCGTCCAAAGGCCCCGCGTCTACTCACGATCATCAAGCATAGTCCACACATACACACATGCACAAACAATAGCAACTATAAGAAAACAGTACACCAATACAATAGAACAACAAACAAAACTAGCCTAGAACTATTCTATGCGTTACAATGATCATGTGGACATAAAGAACACCTAAAACGGAGCTAAGACGCGAAACCTAGGTCTAAAACAAGGTCCAAGGGCTTTTCTGTAAGAAAACAGGAAAACCAGGGGGTTCTGTGCGAAAACTGGGGACTTAAACGTAATTAAACCCTAGACTCAGGGTCTAACACGCTAAAACCTTAGAGCTGGATGGCAGGTTCAATTTCCAAAGAGTCTAGGGGTCTGAACGGATAAAACAAGACCTAACCGCAATTATCTTTTAACCACGGGTGGACTGCGGGTTGTTTTCCCAAAAGGACAGGGACTCTTTAGCAAAACTAACCGGCTGAACCGGTATCTTTTATTCTGGACGCTCGGATCTGGATCTGGCGGCTAAGATTAGACTCACTAAGTGAAGGGCTACGCATGAATAACGACCCTCGGATCTGGATCCAAAGGACGGCATCCAAACATAAACAGATGTAATCCCCATCGCAGATCTTGAAGCGGACGGCTCTGATTTAAAACAAGGGCGAATCGGTATGCGCCGTTTGGATCCCTTGGATCTTGATCTCACGGCTCAAATCTACCTCGGCTTGATCTAATCGTGGGCGTTGGCTCAAGATCGGACGGCTGGGATCTCTCGGGCGCTCGGGGCGGCGGCGCTGGTCGCCGGTGACAAATTCCGCGGCGGCGCGCGGCTCGGGCTCGCCGGAGCTCGACGTTCCCGTCGCCCCGGTGATCGAATCTTCACTGCTTCAGGCCAGGGAGCATCAACATGGCACGGGAAATCGATCTAGGGCTACAACTGGGCCTAGGGGGGCTCGGGCTTCGCGGTCCACGGCTCGGGGCGGAGGACATCACCGGCGAGCGGCGTTCCAGAGGCTAGGGCAGGTCCTAGACCGTGACGTCTAGCGCATAAGCTTCGGGGAGGGAGTGTGATGCTCACCAGGGATTGTGGAGGCCGGAGCTGCGGCGGAAGGAGGAGAACGATGACGACCGGCGGTGGAGGGGGTCGGGCTCTCGCGGAGGGAGGTGATGCCGAGGTGGCCGGGGTCCTTGGCTTGTGTGGATCGGCTCCGGGGACTCCTGTGGAGGTGCTCGGGGGGTTAAGACGGATCGGGATGCAACGACGGCGAGGAATTCTGACGGCGGAGCGGCTCACCGGAGAAGGTTTCCTCGGGAAATTCGGTCGATGCCGAGGTGTAGGGCTTCGACGCTGAACTCGTGGAGCTTCGGGATGGCGAGGGGAAGCTTTTGCGGGTGATGTGGTGGCCCGGGGTGCAACGGAATGGCCGGTCGACGGTGAGGCCGAGGCGTCTGCGCGGCGGAGGGAAAAAGGAGGTGGCTCTAGGGTTTTGGGTGGCGGCGGGGGTAAGGCAGAGGATGTGGGGAGGGTCTGCGGGGCCAATTAAGGGCGGGGTCGAGGCCTCGGCGTGCGGGCCCAGGGGGAGAAGCTCGTCGGGGATATCGGGGAGAAGTTGAGCGCCGGAGAAGAAACGGGAAGGGGAGAGGAAGGCGATGACACGTGGGACCGGCCTGGCAGAGGGAGAAAGGGAGAGAAGCGCGCGCGAGCGGGGGGGGGGGGGGGGAACGGCGCCGACACGCGGGCCTGGGTAATCAGACAGAGAGAGAAGGGGCCGGCGATGAGGGAGCTGGGCTGAGCGCAGCTCACGCGGGGGGCGGGGGGGGAAAGGAGGGAGGGGTGAGTGGGCCGGCGTGGCCCATGCGGGAGAGAGGAGGGGAGAAGGAAGAGCTGGGCCGGGCTTGGTAGAGGGTTTGGGCTGCCTTCTCCTCTTTCTTCTTTTCTACACTCTAACCATTCAAACAAATCTAGTTGAATTCAAATAAATTTGAATCCAAACCCTACAAACTCAACACAAATAAAATAATGCTCCAGCATGAATGCACAAGCAAGTTGATCCTGTAATAAATTTTAATTACTTACGTTATAAAATTACTTTAAATGCAAGATAAATTAGAGAAAACCCCGGAAATTTTATTTAAGCCCAAATGAATTCATTAAAATTTAAGGAAATTACCTTAGGGTGTTACAAACCTACCCCCCTTACAGGAATCTCGTCCCGAGATTCGGTGAGGCTAGCTAGCAAATAGATCGGGGTATGTCTTCCTTAGCTCATCTTCTCGCTCCCAAGTAGCCTCGTCTTCCGTGTGATGACTCCACTGAACACGGCACATCTTGATTTTCTTGTTCCGGGTAACTCTCTCGGACGTCTCCAGAATCCTCACTGGATGCTCGATGTAGGTCAGATCCTCCTGCACATCCAACCCTTCTAGCGGTGCTTGCTCTTCTGGCACCCTCAAGCATTTCTTCAGCTGCGACACGTGAAACACATCGTGCACTCCGGAGAGATTGGGAGGTAACTCCAAACGATATGCCACCTCACCTTTCCATTCCAACACCTTGAACGGACTGATGTATCGAGGGGCTAACTTCCCTCTTACATTAAACCTGCGGATTCCTCTCATTGGCGAGACCTTCAGGTACACATGGTCACCCACTGCAAAGGTCAGATCTCGACGACGAACATCCGCGTAGCTCTTTTGACGAGTCTGTGCGACCCTCAGGTTCTCGCGCACCTGCTGCACCAGCTGTTCGGCCTCCTCAACAATATCCGGACCAAATACCTGCCTCTCGCCAATCTGATCCCAATACAATGGAGTCCTGCACTTCCGACCATACAGGGCCTCGAAAGGGGATTTCTTCAGACTGGCCTGATAACTATTGTTATACGAGAACTCTGCATACAGCAGGCATTTATCCCAGCTGGTACCATACTGAATAGCGCAGGCTCGAAGCATATCCTCCAACACTTGGTTGGTTCTCTCTGTCTGCCCATCTGTCTGAGGATGATAAGCGGTACTGAAGCGCAGCTTCGTATCCAACGAATCATGCAACTGCTCCCAGAACCGTGAAGTGAACTGAGATCCTCGATCAGATATGATCTTCTTTGGAACACCATGCAGACAGACAATCCTGGAGATATACAACTCTCTGAGTCTAGCACCGGAGTAGGTAGTGTTCACCAGAATGAAATGGGCAACCTTCGTCAATCGATCCACTACTACCCATATAGAGTTGTACCCTTTCTGAGTACGGGGCAATCCGACGATGAAGTCCATAGTGATCTCCTCCCATTTCCACTCTAGGATCTTCAACGGTTGCAACAGATCTGCTGGTCTCTGATGCTCTGCCTTGACACGTTGACAAGTGTCACAAATAGCCATGTACTCCGCAACGGAACGCTTCATTCCATACCACCAGAATCGTTCCTTGAGGTCATAATACATCTTCGTGCTCCCTGGATGAATAGAATACGTTGTGTCATGAGCTTCACTTAAGATCAGCTTCCTGAGATCTGCTACATCCGGCACACATATCCGGCCCTTGTACCACAAGGTACCCTGATCATCCTCTCTGAAATGAGATGCCTTGCCAATCTTGAGCAGTTCACGGATCTCCTGCAGCTTCTTATCATCTTTCTGATGCTGCCTGATCTCCGCCTCTAATGTGGGTTCTGCCTCGAATGCTGCACTCGAGGTGTGATGCAAGAAACCCAGACTCAACTGCTCAAACTCCTCGCATAACTCCTGAGGCATCTGTAAAGCCACGGCCATGTTAACATAGCTCTTCCTGCTCAGAGCATCTGCCACAACATTAGCCTTGCCCGGATGATAGTGAATCTCCAGGTCATAATCTTTGACTAGTTCTAGCCATCTTCT
Organism: Panicum hallii; assembly: GCF_002211085.1. Taxonomy (NCBI): domain Eukaryota; kingdom Viridiplantae; phylum Streptophyta; class Magnoliopsida; order Poales; family Poaceae; genus Panicum; species Panicum hallii. Next base: position 49,350,345 of record NC_038050.1, read on the forward strand.
CTGCCGCATGTTCAGCTCTCTCTGCGTGAAAATATACTTGAGGCTCTTGTGATCGGTGTAAATGTCACACCTTTGCCCAAACAAGTAATGCCTCCATATCTTCAGGGCATGCACAACTGCGGCCAACTCCAGATCATGAGTGGGATAATTCAGCTCGTGCCGGCGCAACTGCCGCGAAGCATAAGCTATCACTCTGCCTTCCTGCATCAGGACGCAACCAAGACCATCCCTCGAAGCATCACAATACACTGTGAACCTCTTGCCCTAGTCTGGCAGAGTAAGGACTGGCGCCGTAGTCAACCTCTTCTTCAGCTCCTCGAAGGCCTTCTGACGCTCATCAGTCCAAGAGAAATCCACACCCTTCTCTAGCAAGGAAGTCAAGGGCTTCGCAATCTTGGAGAAATTCTCAATGAACCTCCGATAATATCCTGCTAAGCCCAGAAAAGAGCGGATTTCCTTCACGGTCTGCGGTACCACCCAATCAAGCACATCCTTCACCTTCCCGGGGTCCACAGCAATACCTCTCTTGGAGATAACATGACCGAGGAATGGAACCTCGTCAATCCAGAATTCGCACTTGCTGAGCTTGGCATACAGCTTGTGCTCTCTCAGCCTCTGCAACACAAGCCTCAGATGCTTCTCATGCTCTGCTTCTGACTTGGAATATATCAGGATATCATCAATGAATATCACCATAAAGGTGTCCAGATAATCCATGAAAACCTTGTTCATCAGATGCATGAAGAAAGCCGAAGCATTGGTCAAGCCAAAGGACATGACCGTATACTCGTATAGCCCATACTTGCAGGTGAATGCCGTCTTTGGAATATCCTCGGAACGAATCTTCAGCTAGTGATAACCCAAACGCAGATCAATCTTCGAGAATACACAAGCACCCTGAAGCTGATCAAAGAGATCCTCAATACGAGGCAATGGATGCTTGTTCTTGATAGTGACGGCATTCAGATCCCGATAATCCACGCACATTCTCTTCGCCCCATCCTTCTTCTCCACAAGCAATACAGGAAAAGCCCAAGAAGAGAAGCTGCGAAGGATATAGCCCTTGGCTAGTAACTCATCGATGGTCTTCTTAACTTCCTCATACTCAACGGGTGCCATACGATAGGGCCTCTTAGCTATCGGAGCTGTGCCAGGCAAGAGATCAATAGAAAACTCAATGTCGCGATCAGGCGGCATACCTGGCAAATCATCCGGAAAGACATCCAGGAATTTAGACACCACGCGAATACCATCCGTGGGTCTAGCCTCCATCTGATGAAGAAACTCAGAAGGCTCTGTGGCACCAACAGTAACCTCCTGACCATCTGGTGCTGACAGAAGAACCGTCCTCTGGGCACAATCTATCCGGACTCCCCACTTAGCAAGAGTCTCCATCCCGAGGATCACGTCAATGCCCTTGGTGTCTAGCACCATCAGATTTGCACTGAAATCTACCCCCCTTATGGCCACACTGACTCTGGGACAGAAGACATGAGACCTCAACTGCCCTCCCGGTGAAGATACTAACATGCACCTCTTTAATGTGCTAGTAGGAATACCATGACGCTCAACAAAAGACTGAGTGATGAAAGAATGCGTAGCACCAGTATCAAAAAGCACTGTAGCAGGATGAGTGTTGACCATAAACGTACCAATAACCACGTTAGGAGCCTCGACCGCTGACTCGGCCGTCACGTGGTTCACCCTGCCCTGAGCTGGGGCCTTGGGTGGTGCTGCACGCCCCTGCTGTCCTGCCTGCACCTTCCAGGGGCAGACGTTGGCGTAGTGCCCCGGCTCACCGCAGTGGAAGCACACTCGAGGAAGTGCAGCAGCCTGCTGCCCAGGAGGAGGAGTGGGCACTCCCTGCCTCGGAGCTGGTGGAGCCGGAGGCGCTGGAAGCCTCTGACCCTGTCCTGCCTGCTGCTGAGGACGAGAAGGAAACTGCTGCCGCTGCTAGTACTGCTGGGGCGGCCTCTGCTACTGCTGCTGTGGATGCTGATATCGGGGACGAGTGTTGCTGCCCGACGAAGATGGAGCCATCTTCCTCTTCTTATCCTCAATCTCCCGGCGCTTACGCTCGGTGTTGAGGGCAGCATCAACCAGCTGGTTGAAGTTGTCGAAGCGGTGGTTTAGCAGCGCATACTGGATGTGATCATCCAGTCCCTCCTTGAAATACTCCTGTTTGTCGCTATCACGGGCGACGTCAGCAGGGGCATAGCGGGCCAGCTGAAGGAAACGGCCACGGTACTCCGTCACCGTCATCGATCCCTGTTTGAGGGCACGGAACTCCTTCTGCTTCATCTTCATAATCCCCTCAGGAATATGGTGGTTCCTGAAGCGCTCACGGAACTGGTCCCACGTGAGAGCATCACGGTCCTGAGCCGGGTAGGACTCCCACCAGTCAAGAGCGGAGCCTCGCAGCTGCCCTGCTGCGTACAGAACTCGCTCCCGGTCATCGCACTGAGCAACAACCAGCTGGCGCTCCACCGAACGAAGCCAGTCGTCCGCCTGGAGAGGGTCCGTGGCGTGAGAGAAGGTCGGAGGATGACCTCTCAGGAAATCCGCACGCCGATCACGGGGCTGAGGCGGCGGAGGAGGTGGTGGCTGAGCATGGATCTGCTGCAGAACCTGAACGGTGTTGTTCAGGGTTGCCATCATCTGCATCTGGAGCTGGAAGAACTGCTCCGGGGTCAGTGGTGGCGGCATCGGCAGCGGCTGACCAGTACCCTGATTGTTCTGCTCCTGCTGGTCAGAACCGGAACCGATGCGCCTGGTGTTCACCATATGTTTGCAGCAGAACGAAATTTATAAGGGATAGATATTGTATGATTCTGGAAAGGAACTCTGACAGGATAGAATAGGGAGTAAAGAATGTACGGTTTTAACCCCCACGATCCAACTCAATTTTATTATTCAGTTCAAGTTGTGTTAGGGTCGATTTGCATGAGCAAGTTTAACTACTAGATTATGCAATCAACCAAAAATCCAAATCAAACACTTGCACAATAACAAACATTCAATATTCACAACTTAGTCGAGTTTATCACACTACTCGACCAACACACTCGTTCTAGCGTATTTTCATCGGGACAGCCTAAACTTATAAATTACAGGATTAGGCGACTTAGGCCAACGTCTACGGAAAACTCAAGCTGTTTCTCAGAGAATGTCACACCCGATTTATAAAGAGCATAAATCGAGCAATCATATATGTGCCAGGATCAAGTCACGCATATATACAACAGAATCATCAAGATATCACAACACATATCACGAATAACATTAATATAAATTGTAAATGAATTGTTTTATTACAACCGAATCAAGAATCGGTTCAAGAGTGCGGAAGCGTAACATGAAATACATGAAGAGCTGGGCGCCACAGGGACGTCGACTGGGAGACAAACGCCTAGAAGTCGTCGAAGCCGCTGACGAAGTCCTCCACGTTGCCGGGCACTGAGCAGCAGTCGAAGGTATCCAAAAGAACAGAAGAGTAGAAAGGCAAGAGTGAGTACAACTCGTACTCAACAAGTATAACACAAACTATGAGGCTCTAAGGTTGGCTGACTCGACTGCATTAGCTTTTAGTCTCGGCAGAATTTTATTAAAGCTAATTACTACAAGTGGATGAATTACCATAAACCCGAATTGCATAATAAATTAATCAATATTAATTAAGAACTACTGAGAACCATCCAAACCAAAACCACCCGGGGAAACCTCCCTAATCAAAGGTTGATAACCCCACTAATCAAAAGGAGGATCTGGGCCGCTCATGACTGTGAGCACAGCTGATATATCAGTTTTACACTCTCGAGAGGTTGCACAACTTTACCCACAAGTCGTGAGCTACGCTAGTTGTTCATCACACTTCCTTAGGTGAGATGGCTAGCAAGCGCACTACGAGACCGTTACAAAGGATCACGTTGGTAAGGTGTAACCGCTAAGGATTCTGGATCAGCAACGATGGGGCCCACCTCCAGGGGTACAAGACACACAGCACAGACCAAGCCGGAGGAGCAGGGACCATTGAAGCTTACCACCCCTCTTGCCCACGCAGGTAAGTTACTCCCGAACCAACACGACCTAATTAGTAAGTCAAGACCGTCCCATTCCAGTCTTGTGGTTGCGCGGTTGTCCCAGGTTGTCGCTCTATGAACCGGTCCTTATGGAGAGTGGCCAACCAAGCACTAAGCACCGTGCTGGCCCCCTAAACCATGCTTCTAACAAAACATCTTTTACGGAGACGTGAGCCACTCAAGCACACAGCGCAGAGGGCCACTCTCAGGATTAAGTTGCATAAGACCATTAATCAAATTTAATTAAAAACGACCAAGTGTGTTATAGCGCAGCAACCTAGCACAACTAACCAAAATGCAACCCAAAGGATATATATATATATATATATGATATAAAGTGGCTAGGAAAGTCCTTATAGGCATACAGTATTAAAATGCAGTATAAAATTGTATTTAAAAGTGGTAGGATGTTCATGTTATACTTGCCTTCCTCGAAGTTCTCCTGCTGCTGCTCAAAAGCTTCAGAAGATGGTGGCTCCTGGTACTGGTCCAAAGGCTCCGCGTCTACTCACGATCATCAAGCATAGTCCACACATACACACATGCACAACCATAGAAAACTATAAGAAACAGTACAACATTACATAGAAACAGCACACAAAACTATTCTAAAGCTATTCTACGCGTTACAACGATCGCGTGGACATAAAGAACACCTAAAACGGAGCTAAGACGCGAAAACTACACTTGAAACAAGATTCAGGGACCTATTTGTAAGAAAACTGGACTACAGGGGGGTTCTGGACAAAAACCAGGGACCTAAACGCAAATAAAGGGTAGACACAGGGGCTAACACGTGAAAACACTGGATATGGACTGCGGGTACTAATTCCAGGAAGCTCAGGGGGGTCCGTACAAGAAACAGGGCTAATATTGCAATTATTATTGAACTGAAATGGACCGCGGGTTGATTTCTCTAAAAGATAGGGGCTCTTTAGCAAGAACGCCCGGCCGAACCGGTATGTTTTAATCTGGGCCGCCGGATCTAGCATCTACGGCTCAGATTAGATCCTAACAGCGAAGGGGTACGCGCTAACCACGGCCATCCGATCTAAATCGAACGATCCGGACCTATACTTAAATGGATCTAATCTAGACCACCTATTCCAGATCTGACGGCTCCGATTCATCCCTACCCCGAACCGGTACGCGCGATTTAGATCCCTTGGATCTCGATCTCACGTCTCAGATCTAAGCGTGCGCGATCTAATCTCATCCACCCGTCCCGGATCTCACGGCCAGGGATGAAAGGACGCACAGGACGGCGGAGGAGGTCGCCGGAGCTCCTTCCCGCGGCGGCGCTTCGCCGGAGCGGGCCTAACTTGGTGCCCCGGGCTCGGTTTTGGACGAGATCAAGCCCTAGAGGATGCTGGCAGCACGGGTAATCCATCTGGGCGGTTGGCACAAGTTTGCGGGGGTTGCTACAGCTCGCGCCACGGCATGGGCGGCTTGGGTCGGTAGAGCTCGCCGGAGCGTGCGCGTTCCCGAGCCTACGGGTGGCTAAGGGCCACGACATCCGGTGCAAAAGGACCAGGGCGAGGGAGTGCGGCTCACCGAGGGGCTGTGGGGGCCGAGGCTACGACGGAGGGAGGAAGACGACGATGACCGGCGACGGAAGGGCTCGGCTCTCGCGGAGGAAGCTGCTGCAGGGGTGGCCGGGGTCCTTGGCTGGTGTAGATCGGCTCCGGGGACTCCTGTGGAGGTGGCAGAGGGGTCAGGGAGGCGTGGGGCTCACCGGCGGCGAGCAATTTCGGCGGCGGTGGACTTACCCGCGGCGGTGCTCCGGGGAAAATTCGGACCGAGGAACGGGCCGAGGTCACGGGTGAAGGGCGCTGGAGCTCCGGGGTGGTGAGGCGGTGCTGATGCGCAAGCTCTCGAGGGCCGTGGCGTGGTGGAACGGCGTGTCCACGGTGGCGCAGAGGAGATGGTGCGGCGGAGGAAAAGGGGCGGTGGCGCTGGAGGTCCTCGGGCGACGCAAGAGTAGGGTTAGGGTTCTGGGGCTCAGGGGGGGTTCCTTTTGTAGGGCGGCGGCGCTGCCTTGGCGTGCGGGCCCAGGGGAGGGGAGGTCGCCGGGGATCTCGGGCCGTTGCACGCCGGGGAGGAAGAAGGAGAGGGAGAAGAAGGTGCTGACGCGCGGGACCTGCCTGGCAGAGAGAGAAAGGGGAGGAGGTCGCGCGAGCGGGAAGGCCGAGCTGAGGGAGGACACGGCCCAGGTGCGGCCCACGCGGGAAGGGGGAGAGGGGAGGGGCGCTAGGCCTCGGGTGGCCCATGCGGGAGAGAGGAGGGGAGAAGGGCCCGAGGGGGAGAGAGGGAGAGGGAAAGGAGGTGGGCCGGGCTGAGAGAGGGTTGGGCTGGTTTCTTTCCTTCTTCTTTACCTTTTCTTTTTCTATACTCTAAGCATTCAAACAAATGTAGTTGAATTCAAATAAGTTTGAATTCAAACCCTACAACTCAACACAAATAAAACAATGCTCCAGCATGAATGCACAAGCAAGTTGATCTTATGATAAATTTTAATTACTTGCATTATAAAATTACTTTAAATGCGAGGTAAATTAGAGAAAACCCTGGAAATTTTATTTAAGCCCAAATAAATTCCTTAAAATTCGGGAAAATTACATTAGGGTGTTACAGAGAAGACAGGAGAGAGGTAGCAGATCAAGGGCTTAAGACTCAGGGAATAGAAGCAGAAAATGATTTTAGAATGTTTGCGGAAGCAAGGCAAGAGAAAAGAAGTCCTAAACTCGACCAATTCTACCTAGGCTTCGTCCTACAGTCGATATGGCTCTGATACCAATCCTGTCACACCTGATTTATAAAGAACATAAATTGAGCAATCATATATGCGCCAGAATCAAGTTACGCATATATACAACAGAATCATCAAGATATCACAACACATATCACGAATAACGTTAATGTAAACCGTAAATGAATTATTTTATTACAACCGAATCAAGAATCGGTTCAAGAGTTGCGGAAGCGTAAAAGAGATATATGTAGAGCTGGGCGCCACAGGGACATCGACTGGGAGACAAACGCCTAGAAGTCGTCGAAGCCGCTGACATAATCCTCCACGTTGCCGGGCACTGAGCAGCAGTCGAAGATGTCCAAAATAGAACAGAAGAGTAGAAAGGCAAGAGTGAGTACCAACTCGTACTCAACAAGTATAACACAAACTATGAGGCTCTAAGGTTAGCTGACTCAACTGCATTAGCTTTTAGTCTTGGCAGAATTTTACTAAATCTAATTACTACAAGTGGATGAATTACCATAAACCCGAATTGCATAATAAATTAATCAATATTAATTAAGAACTACTGAGAACCATCCAAACCAAAACCACCCGGGGAATCTCCCTAATCAAAGGTTGATAACCCCACTAATCAGACGGAGGATCTGGGCCGCTCATGACTGTGAGCACAGCTGATATATCAGTTTTACACTCTCGAGAGGTTGCACAACTTTACCCACAAGTCGTGAGCTACGCTAGTGGTTCATCACACTTCCTTAGGTGAGATGGCTAGCAAGCACACTACGAGACTGTTACAAAGGATCACGTTGGTAAGGTGTAACCGCCAAGGTTTCTGGATCAGCAACTATGGGGCCCACCTCCGGGGGTACAAGACAGCCGGAGGAGCAGGGACCATTGAAGCTTGCCACCCCTCTTGCCCACGCAGGTAAGTTACTACCGAACCAAAATGACCTAATTAATAAGTCAAGACCATCCCATTCCAGTCTTGTGGTTGCGCGGTTGTCCCAGGTTGTCGCTCTATGAACCGGTCCTTATGGAGAGTGGCCAACCAAGCACTAAGCACCGTGCTGGCCCCCTAAACCATGTTTCTAACAAAAACATCTTTTAAGGACGCGCAAACCACTCAAGCACACAGCACAGAGGGTCGGCTCCAGAATTAAGTTGCATAGGACCATTAACCAAATTTAATTCAAAAGGACCAAGTGTGTTATAGCGCAACAACCTAGCACAACTAACCAAAAATGCAACCCAAAGGATATATATATAGGATATAAAGTGGCTAGCAAAGTCCTTATAGGCATACAGAATTAAAATGCAATACGAAATTTGTATTTAAAAGTGATAGGAGGTTCATGTTATACTTGCCTTCCTCAAAGTTCTCCTGCTGCTGCTCAAAAGCTTCAGAAGATGGTGGCTCCTGGTACTCGTCCAAAGGCCCCGCGTCTACTCACGATCATCAAGCATAGTCCACACATACACACATGCACAAACAATAGCAACTATAAGAAAACAGTACACCAATACAATAGAACAGCACACAAAACTGGTCTAGAACTATTCTACGCGTTACAACGATCACGTGGACATAAAGAACACCTAAAACGGAGCTATTACGCGAAACCTAGGTCTAAAACAAGGTCCAGGGGCTTTTCTGTAAGAAAACAGGAAAACCAGGGGGTTCTGTGCGAAAATTGGGGACTTAAATGTAATTAAACCCTAGACTCAGGGTCTAACACGCTAAAACCTTAGAGCTGGACGGCGGGTTCAATTTCCAAAGAGTCTAGGGGTCTGAACGGATAAAACAGGACCTAACCGCAATTATCTTTGAACCACGGGTGGACTGCAGGTTGTTTTCCCAAAAGGACAGGGACTCTTTAGCAAAACTAACCGGCTGAACCGGTTTCTTTTATTCTGGACGCTCGGATCTGGATCTAGCGGCTGAGATTAGACTCACTAAGCGAAGGGGTACGTATGAATAACGACCCTCGGATCTGGATCCAAAGGACGGCATCCAAACTTAAACAGATCTAATCCCCATCGCAGATCTTGAAGCGGACGGCTCTGATTTAAAACAAGGGCGAATCGGTACGCGCCGTTTGGATCCCTTGGATCTTGATCTCACGGCTCAGATCTACCCCGTCTTGATCTAATCGTGGGCGTTGGCTCAAGATCGGACGGCTGGGATCTCTCGGGCGCTCGGGGCGGCGGCGCTGGTCGCCGGTGACCAATTCCACGGCGGTGCGCGGCTTGGGCTCGCTGGAGCTCGACGTTCCCGTCGCCCCGGTGATCGAATCTTCACGGCTTCAGGCCAGGGAGCATCAACATGGCACGGGGAATCGATCTAGGGCTACAGCTGGGCCTAGGGGGGCTCGGGCTTCGCAGTCCACGGCTCGGGGCGGAGGACATCCCCGGCGAGCGGCGTTCCAGAGGCTAGGGCAGGTCCTAGACCGCGATGTCTAGCGCATAAGCTTCGGGGAGGGAGTGTGACGCTCACCAGGGATTGTGGAGGTCGGAGCTGCGGCGGAAGGAGGAGAACAACGACGACCGGCGGCGGAGGGGGTCGGGCTCTCGCGGAGGGAGGTGATGCCGAGGTGGCCGGGGTCCTTGGCTTGCATGGATCGGCTCCGGGGACTCCTGTGGAGGTGCTCGGGGGGTTAAGACGGATCGGGATGCAACGACGGCGAGGAATTCCGACGGCGGAGCGGCTCACCAGAGAATGTTTCCTCGGGAAATTCGGTCGATGCCGAGGCGTAGGGCTTCGACGCTGAACTCGTGGAGCTTCGGGATGGCGAGGGGAAGCTTTTGCGGGTGATGTGGTGGCCCGGGGTGCAACGGAACGGCCGGTCGACGGTGAGGCCGAGGCGTCTGCGCGGCGGAGGGAAAAAGGAGGCGGCTCTAGGGTTTTGGGTGGCGGCGGGGGTAAGGCAGAGGGTGTGGGGAGGGTCTGCGGGGCCAATTAAGGGCGGGGTTCGAGGCCTCAGCGTGCGGGCCCAGGGGGAGAAGCTCGCCGGGGATCTCGGGGAGAAGTTGAGCGCCGGAGAAGAAAGGGGAAGGGGAGAGGAAGGCGATGACACGTGGGACCGGCCTGGCAGAGGGAGAAAGGGAGAGAGAAGGGGGGGGGGAACGGCGCCGACACGCGGGCCCGGGTAATCAGACAGAGAGAGAAGGGGCCGGCGCTGAGGGAGCTGGGCTGAGCGCAGCTCACGCGGGGGGGAAAAAGGAGGGAGGGGTGAGTGGGCCGGCGTGGCCATGCGGGAGAGAGGAGGGGAGAAGGAAGAGCTGGGCCGGGCTTGGTAGAGGGTTTGGGCTGCCTTCTCCTCTTTCTTCTTTTCTACACTCTAACCATTCAAACAAATCTAGTTGAATTCAAATAAATTTGAATCCAAACCCTACAAACTCAACACAAATAAAACAATGCTCCAGCATGAATGCACAAGCAAGTTGATCCTATAATAAATTTTAATTACTTGCGCTATAAAATTACTTTAAATGCAAGATAAATTAGAGAAAACCCTGGAAATTTTATTTAAGCCCAAATGAATTCATTAAAATTTAAGGAAATTACCTTAGGGTGTTACAGGCTGTGGATCGTCCTTCGCGGGGCAAGAAGTCGACTTCGCAGGTGCAGTTTGAAAAACTTCTGCAGAAGAAATGCCCATGGTGTGTCAACTCCAAACACGCAGCGATCGACTGCTTTCAGCTCAAGCGCACCTTTGGTTCTCCTGGAAACGGCAAGAAAAACAAGTCGACGGGCAAAGAACCCGAAGACGAGGAACAAGAAGACAAATCTGAGATGCCCAAGTTCCAGGATGCCTCCAAGACCGTCAATGTCATCTTTGGTGGTGATGAAGATTTTTGCTCCAGGCGGGAACAGAAGTTGCTGCTACGGGAAATTCTATCCATTGAGCCAGCGGTACCACGACCACTCCGATGGTTGGAGGTCCCCATATCGTTTTCCCGTGCTGACCAGTGGACCACCTTTTCTGAGCCTGGGAAGTTTCCACTGGTGCTGGATCCCGTGGTCGCAGAAGTTAAGCTCACTCGGGTTCTTATCGATGGTGGGAGCGGACTTAATCTTATCTTCGCTAGTACACTGAAGAAGATGGGTCTGGATCTGACCAACAAGCTTACACCAAGCAAGGCTCCTTTTTACGGTATTGTCCCTGGCAATGCCGCGCACCTGCTTGGAATGGTCGTTCTCCCAGTCACTTTTGGGACGAGGGAGAATTACCGAACCGAGTTCATCAAGTTCGAGATGGCCAACTTCGAATCTTCCTACCATGCTATACTGGGGAGGCCGGCGCTCGCTAAGTTCATGGCGGTGCCGCATTACGTCTATTTACTTCTCAAGATGCCAGGACGCAGCGGCGTGCTCACGCTCCGAGGCGACTTGAAGAAGTCCTATGATTGCAACAAAGAGGCCATCCAGTATGCATCGACTTCCCGCGTGCCAGATGCTTCCGAAGACGTACTCGCGGCCGCACAGCAACTTTCTCAAGCCGAGCTGGAAATTCCAACGAAGAAGGCGAGCCAATCGGGCGTCAAGTCGACAGGAGATGTGGCTCTCAAGATGATCCAGCTCCAAGAAGGCGATTCATCCAAGACAGCCACTATCGGTGTAGGCTTGGGTGCCAAATAGGAACTCGCGCTCATCAGTTTCCTGCGGGTTAACCGAGACATATTCGCATGGAAACCATCGGATATGCCAGGGGTGCCCAAGGAGCTGATCGAGCATAGTCTTAATGTATATCCGCAAGCTGTACCAAAGAAGCAACGACTTCGTCGTTTTGCCCCCGACAAACGGGAGGCTATCAAACGGGAAATAGCTAAACTCCTCGCGGCTGGATTCATTAAAGAAGTAATCCACCCAGAGTGGGTAGCTAACCCCGTTCTTGTATTGAAAAAGAATAAAGAATGGAGAATGTGTGTCGATTATACCGATCTCAACAAGCATTGCCCAAAAGATCACTTTGGGCTCCCTCGCATCGATCAGGTAGTCGACTCAACCGCAGGTTGTGTACTGTTATATTTCCTTGATTGTTACTCAGGGTACCACCAGATTGCTCTCAAGGAGGAAGACCAGATCAAGACCGCGTTCATCACCCCGTTTGGAACTTATGCATATAAAACCATGTCCTTCGGGTTGAAGAACGCAGGCGCTACCTATCAGCGCGCAATTCAAATGTGTTTCGCTGATCAGTTACACCGGAACGTGGAGGCCTACGTGGACGACGTGGTCGTGAAGACCAGAAGTCCCGAGGGCCTGATCGCGGATCTGGAGGAAACTTTCGCCAGCCTAAGGAAGTACCGATGGAAGCTCAATCCGACCAAGTGCGTTTTCGGTGTTCCATCAGGCAAATTGCTCGGGTTCATAGTCAGTAACCGGGGCATTGAGGCCAACCCTGAAAAGATTACCGCCATCACCGACATGGAGGCACCTGCCCCAATCAAAGATGTGCAGAAGCTTACAGGGTGCATGGCAGCTCTCAACAGATTCATCTCCCGGCTCGGGGAGAGAGGATTACCTTTCTTCAGACTCTTAAAGTGTCAAGACAAGTTTTACTGGACAGAAGAAGCCGAGCGGGCCCTGCAGGATCTCAAGCAACACCTACAGTCGCCCCCGATCCTCACAGCTCCATTGCCGGGTGAGACCCTTTTACTTTACATTGCGGCAACTACCCATGTTATTAGCAGTGCCGTTGTTGTCGAACGATCCGAGGAGGGCCATGCTTTTGGCATGCAGAGGCCCGTATACTTTGTCAGTGAGGTACTCTCGGAGTCTAAGGTGCGGTACCCGGCGGTCCAGAAGCTTCTCAATGGCATATTGATTACTTCAAGGAAATTACGTCACTACTTTGAAGAGTACCAGATCACCGTGGTCACAGACTACCCGCTGGCCGACATCCTACACAACCAGGATGCCACGGGTCGTATTTCAAAGTGGGCAGTAGAACTGGGGGCTTTGTCGATCGACTTCAAGCCACGTACCGCAATCAAGTCACAAGCTCTAGTCGACTTCATGGCAGAGTGGAGGGAAAATCAAGTTCCAAATCCAGTTGGCAAGCCAGAGCATTGGACCATGTACTTCGATGGTTCCCTCAAGCTCGATGGCAGCGGCGTTGGAGTTTTATTCATTTCCCCAAGAGGCGAACAACTCAAGTACGTCCTCCAAATCCTCTGGGAGGTATCCAACAATGAAGCCGAGTATGAAGCCTTGCTTCACGGGCTTCATTTGGCGATATCACTAGGGATCAAGCGACTACTTGTATACGGCGATTCACTTTTGGTCATTCAGCAAGTCAACAAGGAGTGGGACTGCAACAAGGAGACCATGGAAGCCTATGTACAAGAGGTACGCAAGCTAGAAAACAAATTCTCTGGCCTAGAAATCCTTCATGTGCTACGGGAGCACAACGTTGCTGCGGATGCCTTATCTAAGCTGGGGTCAACCCGAGCACAAGTCCCAGCAGGGGTATTCATACAAGAGTTGAAGCAACCATCCATCAGCCCTTCACCACAGGTCTCTACTAGAACTGGCTCTGTATGGCCAGAATGGGAGGTTATGCTGGTTGGCAAGGACTGGAGAGGACCCTTTATTGACTTCATCCGAGATCTCGTATTACCGGCAGGGGTGGATCCCAAGAGCGCTGCTGCTGCCCGCATCATGCGACGGAGCAAGGGGTTCGCCCTGGTCGAAGACAAACTTTATCGGCGCGGCGCACGATCTGGTGTGCTCATGAAGTGCATCACAACGGAAGAAGGCCAGGATATTTTGCGAGAGATACACGAGGGAGTATGCGGTAACCATCCAGCGTCACGCACACTAGTAGGCAAAGCGTTTCGAGCTGGCTTCTGGTGGCCCACCGCCGTGTCCGATGCCGAAGATCTGGTGCGAAGATGTCAGAACTGCTAGTTCTTTGGCAAGCAAACTCATATCCCGGCCCACACCCTCATTACTATACCGCCTTCCTGGCCGTTCGCTTGCTGGAGCCTCGACATGATTGGGCCCTTCGCAACGGCGCCAGGAGGTTTTACTCATGTTTTGGTGGCTATCGACAAGTTCACCAAGTGGATCGAGTTCAAACCAATCGCCAAGCTTACTCCAGACAGGGTGGTCGACTTCATCTCCGATATCTTGCATCGGTTCGGCTTCCCCAACACTATTATCACCGATTTGGGTTCAAATTTCACGGCCACCCAATTCTAGGAATTCTGTGAAAATTCTTCCATCGAGGTCAAATATGTTTCGGTGGCACACCCAAGGGCAAATGGGCAAGTCGAACGGGCAAACGGCTTGATTATTGACGGCCTCAAGAAGAGACTTTACGACGCCAATAGCAAGAAGGGCGGGAAGTGGATTCACGAGTTGCCACATGTCATCTGGGGGCTCAGGACTCAACCTTCCAAGGCCACAGGGCAGACCCCGTTCTTTCTCGTCTATGGCTCCGAGGCAATTCTCCCAGCAGACATCATGTGGAAATCCCCATGGGTCGAGATGTATAAAGAAGGCGAGGTGGACGAAGCACGACAGCTGGAGCTGGACTCTGTCGAAGAGGCTCGCTGCTCTGCTCTCGTTCAGTCAGCCCGTTACCTACAGGGAATCCGACGATATCATGATCGCAACATTAAGGAACGGTCGTTTAGCATAGGCGACCTCGTCCTTCGTCGCGTTCAGGATGAGTCGGGTTTACACAAGCTTAACTCAAGATGGGAGGGACCGTTCATCATCAAGAGAGCCACAAGACCAGGATCTTATCGACTACAATATCCCGATGGTCAGGATGTACCCAATTCTTGGAATATCCAGCACCTGCGACGGTTCTACCCCTAAGCAGACTCATTTTCAATCTCTGTATACGTCAAGGGCAAGTTTTTCTTTTCTGGGTCGATTTGACGGCTTTAGGCCACATGATCCGAAATATAAATTCTTGACTACAAATGCGGCGGCTTTGGCCACGCTCAAGCTTTATACAAATCGATTACTTGCTAGTGGCACATGGGTCGTCGCGATGATAATCGTGTTTTTTCCAAACTGGTTAGGCCCGTCTGGCTCGGGTTCTACCTAACTTGTTTGACATGTCCACATGATAGGCTACTCCTGCGGTTGTTACACTTCAGGGTAGTTTTCGACTGTTTGCCACGAGCATCCTAGTCGTCGCGCCACAAACCGCGTGTTCCGGGCACAATTGGATCCCTTCGGCTGGATCTTACCTAGCTCACCCGATGAGCTCGCGTGAAGAGCTAAATCGACTACTCTCTGAGTCGCTGCACTCAGAGGTAGCATGTCCCTGCTCCAAAGCAGGCGGGGCTCTTACACTTCGCATAAGACTACAAGAAAACAAAGGTGGTTTCTTATATTACAAAAGTCACTAACTCTAACGGTTCAATACTAGACCATGTTTCCCACAATTTTTTCAGCTACCAGCCGGACCTCTAGCAAATATTCGCGAAAGTTTTCGTCAGTACAATCAGCAGCTGCACCCTTCGCGAGTACTTCTAGCCGAGCCTTCGGCCAGAAGGACTTCACAAGGCCCAGAGCATGACCCACGTATGATGTGGCCGCCTCGGTGACAAAGCTGAGGATCTTTTGCGGCGCCCCGCGAAGTCGATCCAGTAGTGGTGGCCCGTCTTCAGCGCCGTCTTCCCAAGGGTCCACCATCTCTACGAGTTCCTGGGCCGCTGTTTTCAAATCATCGAGTTCCTTCTGGCGCTGCTTTTTCTCCTCGCCCAAAGTCTTGATCTGCTGGAGACAGTCGACGAACTGCCTCTCCGTGTCGGCCATCACTTTCCGCAGACTCTCGACTTCATTTGCGCGGCGATACAGCATGTTCTTCAAATCAGTAAGCAATCCCTCTTTATAATTTAAGAGTTCTTTAAGTTCTGCGATGATAAGCAGGTTTCAGACCATGGAGCTATCGACTGCGGGTACAATTTCAAGAATCGAATTTCCGCTGCTCCTTGAGTCGGCCTTGGAGCTCGATGATGGTCTGCTCGAAGCCGGCCCGCTCCTGCGTCAGCTCGTCGATACGCTTGGTGAACTCCTCCAGCTTCACGGCCCGCTCATCAACTTTTTGGCTCATATCCTGCACGTTCCCGGATGTCAGAGACAGACGAATTGAGCGTACAGTTACCAGCAGTTTAGACAAGATTTACCAGGGCAAACTTATCGATCGCAATGTTGATCATCTGACTCATGCGGCTCAGGTCGTCCCTTGGAAGGTGCATCATTTGGAGCATGTCGTCATTTTCTCCTCCAGGAGTTGGCACCACAGTTGCTTCGTTAGAAGCCCCCGCACCCTCCAAGACTGACGGCTGTGTAGTCTCTGCAAAGGACAAGTGTTTAACATAGCAACGATTACGGCAGAAGGCAGCTGGGTCATTTACCTGCAACTTCGGCGGGTACGGTAACGACAGCCTCGACTTGCTCATCGCCAGTGGCTTCGAGTTCCGCGTGCTGGGGCTCGGGCCGCGGTGAGTCAGGCAGGGCCACATCTGCCCTTTCTGCTGGCTCCGGCGCGTTGGCTTGCTCTGACGAAGGCTCGGGGGCTGGTGGAGCCAACTCGAGTTCTGGCGTCACCTCGGCTGTTGATCTGTTTCAGACAGCAGCACAACACCTTTAGTATAATTTCCACGCATAGCTAAAGGCAGGGTCCAGAGCGTCACTTACACTCAGGATCGGATCATTGTTGGTTTCCTCCACACCAGCTTCAAGGGTTTCTTCACCATAGTACTCGTGGCCGGAGGTGCAGATGTACAAGTCGAGGGGGCTGGCAGTGCTGGCGTGGCGATGACTGCGGCACCCTCTGCTGGCGGTGGAGTTGTTTCAGTTGAGGGCGCGAGCTGCCCCGATACAGGACCCACCACGGCGATCGTTACATCATCTGCACGAGGCGGTGACGGGTCCACCCTATCAGTTTCTGTGGGTCTAGCTTCTGGTGCGTCATTCCCGGTGGGGGGCACTTCAGCTACTCTCTGGCGCTGGGGGCTGGGCAAAGAAGTTGAAGGTCTACAAAACAGAGTTGTTATCAGTATTCAGCAAAGCAACTCGATACCTTTATAGTTTGACGAGTACTTACCCGGCGAGGTCAGCGGTGCTGGCTTTGCGTTTCCGCATTTCCCGGCGCCGCTGGGGAATTTGAGGTGCGTTGTCAAATAATTCCACGGATGATCCGGAGGAGTCGTTTGCTGGCACCCTCTCCCCGGTTGCCTGGCTGACCGCGGTCGACTCGCTGCCAGCAATTCTTTCTTTCTGTGCTTTGGCTGCAGTGCTGGGCAACATGTGATAAGGGCGAGGTAGATCGGGTTGCGGCGGGTAACTCCGATACAACGCTGTTGAATCCTATGTTAAGATAGTCAATCAGTCTTAACTCTTCATATCAAAGGAGAAGTCGAGAAGTCGAACACTCACCGATGGTGGTCGATTCTGGGCTGTAAATCCCGCTGGAACATAAGGGACGACATCCACATCCAGCAGAATTCGCTTGACGCGAACCATCGCAGCATCGTCTCCAAGCTCTTCTGCGCACATACGGGATGGGTCTTCAGTACCCATGTACTCGAATCCTAAGGTATGGCGCTGTTGGATGGGTTGAATTCGGCGTTTGAAGAATGATAACATTACAGATGCCCCGGTTACCCCCATCTCTTTGTGTGCGGCAATCAACTCGAGCAGCTCTTTTACTTGGTCCATCTCGGCTTCACCGGGCTCCAATGTCCATTCGCCGCGCTGAACAGGGGGCCTGCCTGACCGCACAGGGAGCTGGGGGCGTGGTTCGCAATGTAGAACCATTGCTGTTTCCACCCGGGGATATTGGAAGGAAATGTGTAAGATATGTATTTTTCGCTAGCATGCTGCCTAAGCTGGATACCAGCGCCCCTATCGCAGAAGGATTTTTTGAGGTGGGCTGGGGCTTCACGCGGAAAAGATAGCGGAAAAGAGCCCAATGGGGCTCAATTCTGAGGAAGGCTTCACAGAAGTGGATGAAAATGGAGATATGACAGATCGAGTTGGGGTTGAGGTGTTGCAGCTCAATCCCGTAGAAGTAGAGAAGGCCACAGAAGAATGAACAAGTGGGGAGGGCAAATCCCCGTTCAGAAAAAGAGTAGAAAGAAACAATCTTGTCAACACTTTCCATGGGGAATGGATCACGAAAGGGAAGGCGCCAATTGATGAGATCTCTCTCCTGAAGCAGACCTCCCAATACCAAATTTGCGAGATTGTAGCGAGAACACTTACTGATCGACCACTCGCCGGCTGCTGCTTGCGCTTCCTTCAAGTCCTTCTGGTCGGTTTTCTTCGGCGCCATCGCAAATCTGCTAAGTCACGAGTTGTTTACACCACGCTCGGGGGCTACGGTGGCGGGCTCGGAGATTTTCGACTACGCAGGGCGGCGGGAGGGCGATGGCAGGATAAGCTCTAATTGGGGTTTTGTTTTTTCTCTGGCGGCGGCGTTAGATCTGAAGGCACAGGAAAAACCCTAACTAACTGCGGGGTTAAATAACCAGCGCTCAGGTAGTGGTTTACTGTGTGAAAGGTGAAGCGTTGCGTAAGGGGACTAATGGGACATGGGCAGTTTTTTGGTGGATTTTTTTGGGCCGTTACTTGACTAACCATTTTTTCAGGGTTAATTGTCCCGAAAAAAGAGGTTTTTTGAGTTTCGAGTTCAATTTCTGCCAATTACCTCCTCTTAGAATATATTTTATCAAAAGGGAGCTTTTTTGCCACGACCTTTGGGATCCTTTTCTCCAAAAGATTTGGATTCAAGGCTCGGGGGCTGTGAGACACATGGCATCGACTACTTGTTTTTTGAAAGTACTCGAAGGATAAGAAGAAAAGATTCAAGACTATTTGACCCTCAGCTTGATTCTTTGATTCAACCTAAGGCTCGGGGGCTACTCCATATGGAGTGCGATTATTCATCACACCCCATACAAAAGAAAGAATTCGGGGCATGAGCACCTCATAGCTTCGATGCAGTCAGAAGAGTACTCGAAGAGAAATTTCAAGACGGAGCTTCGAAAGAAGTCGAAGATTGCTTCAGAAGTACTCAAAGAGCCTGCAGTACTCAGCTACGAAGAGCTCGGGGGCTTGTTAGACCCGGGGCCACGGGGCTGTGTACATCAAGGAGTCCATATTGAGCTAGGGGATAGGACGTGTCCTGTACCTTATTTATGTTGTATTCTACCCGCATGCGGAGTAGAACTAGTCGGTACAGAAGGAAACTACTCGAGTTGTACTTGAGTACGATTCCTAAGTTAGTATCAGGCTAGGATTCATGTAACCCTGTCCTCCCGGATATTTAAGGGCGGGCAGGGACCCCTCTCAGAACATAAGATCACCAGATTAACATCAAGGCAATACAAACCATCATACAGGACGTAGGGCATTACGCATATTTGCGGCCTGAACCTGTCTAAATCTTGTGTTGTCTGCTCCTTCGAGTTCCTGATCTCGGCGCATCCTAACCCAAAACCTACCACCTTGGGTATACCCCTCGGTGGGCAGCCGGATAAAACCCGACATCAGGCTATGGACTAATATAATCAGGGTATTTTGCGAGGACATGATCGAGTACTTTGCAGTACATCGAGTTGATCTAGTCGGGTACTTTGCAAGCTGCAAGATAGCATCTATCGAGTACTTTGGAAGCCGGTGCAACGCATTAGGCTGCAGTATGGAATAAGATGAACAAGCAGAAGAAAAGCAGTACCGGTCCATATACAGAATTGAAGGTTGAATAACCGATGTCAAACCATCGACTTCAGAAGCAGTAATTGGGTCTTGCCAATTTTGGGCCTTGATAGAAACAGAGAGGATGATTGCAGGAGTCCCTTGATCTTAAAAGAATAAGTTCGACTTCTCCACAGGGTTTTCCTGGTACTCATATTGTTTCACCCAATTGGGGAATGGGATCCAATAACAAGGAAAGAAGCCGACTGCAGAGTACTCTTGTTATTAGCAGGAATATTTCAAGAGGTACTCGAGTTCTTGAGATCTTTTCAGCCCAGAATAAAAGAAAACTCGGGATTAGATCGGACAATCCGAGGGAAAAGACCGATGCGACGCCATCGGACTTTAAGATTAAAAGTCAAAGATTGGCTTGCCGAAAACAAAGGATTTATTTATAAAAAGGTGATTACAAAAGAAGCCGATCTACCGGCTCTGCGCGCAATGGCAGAAGACCCTATGAACTACCACCAGTAAGTCCCTAGGGTTTTGCGGCGCTTGTACGGGGGAGGAACGCTGGTGTCGTCGTCACTGTCGTCATCGCCATCCGCAGTGCTGCTACTGTCGTCGACATCATCGCTGCTATGACTAGCATCGTTCCTGGAGTCCTCATCGTCCTCTGAAGACGGCAATCCGCCACAAAGGTATCCTCTTGCTGCCGAATTGCCATCCGAAGAAGTAACCTGGGTATCCTCTTCCGAGGAAGAAAAGAAGTCGCCATCCCAGGAGTCATCGTCATCTTCGTCCAGAGCCCCGTGAAGAAGGATCTGGAGGTCTTCATCATCGGTCAGGGGCTCGTCGTCCTCTGACCAGGTACTGTAGTCCCACTCCTCTATGTCCCAATGCAGAGGAGCGAGATCTTCATATGAAGCCATTGGATCAAACTTCGGCGTTGCCTCCCTGGAGGTTTCAGAGTCAGGAGAGGTGATGGAGATGGTTTCAGAGTCAGGAGAAGTGATGGAGATGATGAAAGAAGACGAAGGGGAGTTGGAACAGACGGAGGAAGAGGAAGCCATTATCGGGGGATAGCTAGCATGGCTAATGCACGGGGAAAGAAGATGGGTGAAAGTGAATCCGCTGATACCGGTTTATAAAGGCAGAGATGGAAGGTGAAGCGGCAGTACCGCGGTTCCCGAGGGAGAAGATGAAGGGTCACGCCCAATAAGATTGGAAGGTGGTGCGTGTGTACAGGCCTTGGAAGTCGAAGAGCCGCGTCTGGCGGCATTGGGAGTAGTATGTGCGTACACAAGTCCAAGAAGTCGAAGAAACAATGGTTTTGGAATTATCATTGCCAAAACCAGGGGGGCATGTGTTATCGCCATAATTTGACTGGGCCAAAGGATGGGCCGAGAGCAACATGGGCTGAAGGAAATCATCGTAATGGTCTGCGAATCGGCCTCTGTGCAAACGTGTCAAGGGCCAGGATGGCCGTGTATCTAAGGATAGTTTAAATATAGCAGGTTAGAGATTGAATCGTAATCAGCTAGGGTTAGTTAAGATCAAAGTCTCTGGACTATAAATATGTATCGTGAGAATCAATAAAACAGGATCAATCATCCACAACAAACTGTCGGCGCATCGCCACCCCTGTCCAAGGGCTTACTCCAGGTAATCGGCATGCTGCTCCGATCATGTCCTGCATGGTTGGAGCAGCGCGGCGTTTATCTGTTTATCCTTGTGTTGCTCGTACTGAAGCGTTTTTTGTGGCGAGTAGCACTAGTTATCTTAAACGATTATGATGTTGTGATGATTCTGAGTAATAAATCTATGCTTTGCTTGCTGCTTATAATCGTTTAGCTGTCCTTGTGTTCGATCTAGGGTGCAGGGGCAGCGCCTTGCTCTGTTATTACTTAGTAGATCTAATCTGTTATGGTAGTTCTTTGTCTTGTGAAGAATTGGTTTAATATCTGTATGATTAGGCCCTTCAAACGGGTTAAATGTTCCGGCTGCATGTTTGGTGCTTTATGATAACCTAACGAGGGATTGTTCCGGGAATCGACTTGTTAGTTGGTTTTTAGGCCTCTTTTTGCGTTAGCGTACGGTAATCTTTCATGTACGTTAGGCTTAACCACGCGTAGGATGTTCCGATTATACAGTGAAAGCTTTTACGTCGTAGATTGAATTAGCTTGGTAATTGCAGAGCATGTTTCTATTTTTTCCATTGGATTTGTGCAAATGATCATATATTTAGTAGATCCGATCTGTTAAATGTGGCAATCGGCTTTTTCTAGCCGATTCTGATAAGTACCTGAAGGTTCGACTTGTTGTCGAAATAGGTCCAACCTAGTACAATGACTCCATCGGCTTCTTTAGCTGATCCTGGGAGTCGTTGTAAGAGCCGATCACGGCTCGGACTAATGTTTAACGTGTCTGTGCATGCAGGAAGATAACTGATAAATGACTCCTACACCTTCCTGATCAAGTATAGGTCAGGTGGCACGCCTAGCACTTCACCAAGCCAGGGCGTGTGCCGGACTCTTGGGCCGTTGACCGAGGGACCGGGGCCGACCAGCAGCCCCGGAAGCCTCCAGGCTCCTCATGTTGCCTGTCGCTACTCGCCGGTGGGTTTTGACCGACAACAGTATGTGTGTTAAAAACTTAAATGTAAAGGCAAAAGGGTATTTTTGTAATTCTAGGAAATATAGGTCCTTTGGTGCAAAATAGGTGAGAATGGTAGGTAAAATCAAAATGTGTAAAGGGTTATTTTGCAAGAAGCAAGTACTTACTTTTAAACCTTGGTGAGAAGTGAAACTACCCTAAGGATTCAATTGGAGTGTAGAATTTAAATAGGATTTCTCCGAAGTTTAAAATTTTGCCAAGTTTTAAATTAGATTCAAATCCTTAACTCTTTTGAAACTGAACCTTAAAGCAAAGTTGTAGATCTTGCTAAGCTCTACATTTTGCTTTTGGGCATATTTTCATTTGAGCTATGGTTTGAAAGTTGTTTTGGCTTTATAGTGGAGTCCCTGCATTTTTTAGAAAATCGCAGATCAGTCCTTGTCTTCAACCTCCAGCCCCTCCCCCTGCTCTGCCTCGCGCCCGTGACCCCGCCGCCCTTGCCGGCCGTTTTCCTGAGCTCCAGCTGCCCCGCGCCGCTCTTCTCCGTGCCACGTGCCTCTCCAGCACCGCACCCACCACTTCCCGGCCTCTGCTTGCCCTCTCCCTGCCCCTCCACGCCGTACCGCCGCCGCCCGAGCCGCCACGCCGTCGTCAGTTGCCTCTGCCGCCTCCCACCCTCGATCCAGTGCTCCAGTAGCACCGCCACCACCCACTGATGCTCACAGACCTACCCAATTTCACTCTCCCGCGCTAGAGCAGCCGGACCACCGCGCCGGTGAGCTCAAGCTCCACCGCCGCTCGGTCTCACCGTCGTTCCGACGCTCCACCGCCTCTCAGCCCCTGCCAAGCACACCACCAGCACCACATCACCCCGAGGAAGCTTTCTAGCTACTTCCCCGCTGCTCTCCTGCCCTCCGGCCACCGGAACGCCATCACCGCCCCTCGGAGCCCCGCCGCCCGCCCCTGTTCACCGTCGACTCGCCATCTCAGCCCCTCTCTTCCCCAACACCGGCCACCCCCGTGACCGCTGTGAGCTCCTGAACCTTTTCCCCCACTTTCCCCTCGCCGCCGGTGAGCCCCCTCGCCGGAATTCGATCGCCATCGATCAGTTTCTCTATAAAACCCGACCAAGGACCCAATTGCAAGGATTCAAATCTTTCCAAGGGCCTTTCTGTGGAAAATCAGTACCCCCTATTTCAAATCAGCCAAATTTGAAAATCCATAGGAATTTGTAGAAAAATCCAAAAATTACCAAACTAGTTTTGTTGTACTCTAGAAGTTTAGCTCTACAACTTTGGTTATTAAAATCTGGTTTGAAACCAAATGCTTTTTGAGTTATTTTAAAGTTTAGCAAAAGGGTATATTATGTGTAACTTTTGCATGCTAACTCTATTGCTTGTGATTTTTGATGTGTAGCTGTTTAGGGTATGAGTGAGCTTGTGTGCAAATTTCACTCGCAGTACTGGACCATAGCTTGAACTAATTTAAACTTATGCAAATCAGCTTGAAATGGTCTAAATTTATTCAAGCATGTTACTAAGGTTTTCATGCTTAGATCTTTTTACCATGTGATGTTCTGTAATTGAGTAGTTCATAGTAAATCTTTCAAGAATTTATGGCACCGTTTTGTCTAAGGTTTGAATTTAAACTTGAAATTTGAACTTAATTCAAATGCTTTAGTTTCTATTTTTAGAAAATTATGAAATATTCATAGTAAGCTCATCTACTAGAAGTAAGCTTACCCACAAAAATTCAAGGCCATAGCCTTGGTGGATTTCAAAATAAAAATCAAACTTGTTAACCTAATTCAATTAATTTAATTAATTATGATAATTGAATTAAGATACCAATGGTAGAGTTGAATTCAAATTTCTTGTGTTATGAAGTTATGTTTATTCATTGTTTGATTGCAACTTTATCATGAAGTAAAATTCTTAACTTAAGAACCACCTAATTCAAATCATTGCATATCATGTAGAGTCAACGACACTCGATGACGGAGTCTACGAACTAGTTCTGGAACCCGAGCAAGGGTTTTCTGAAGACCAGGTGAACGTCGCCGAGAATTTAACTGAAGCCCCGAACCAAGGTTCGGAAGTCTTTGACATCCCTGACCCCAGCCCCGCTCAAGAAGGCAAGCCCCGATGCATAACCCTATATTTTAAATTACTACACTTATACAGTTTTATACTTATATATCTATGCATTAAGTCTAGGAGTTGAAATGGAACCCTAGATGCTTGAATCCTAGGAACCCATGTATTGTGCCTGAGTCCTTACCAAATAGATGCTCTGCTAATAGAACCGGCAGAAGTCGAGTGATTTCCTATCACTCGCGCAATATAGGAGTTGAATATTTACTATTCTGCAATCACTATAAGGATGATGGACGGGGTCATGTGCGGTATCATGACTTAAAAGGTTACCCCGTCTGTGTTGATAAAAGTGGATAAGGTCGCAGTGTGTGGTAGCTGATGTGAACCCGTTAGGGTTTGTTCCTGATCTTTTGATGAGGGGCGTGGAATAACTCGATTGATGGAGGAGACGACGTTCATGGCCCAACTACAGCCTTCCAAGGATGCTGCGCCTTAGCAACCGATACACCACCTCCTTTGGTTGCCGCGATCTTGTGAAGCGCGACACCCGGCCACTAGGGCACTCGTCCTGCAAGCAATCGAAGAACTAGCAAGAACAAGTAGAACAAGTACTGAAATTATGAGATGTAATTGAAGGTCTCAAACCGAATCTCAATTATGATGGGGTTCCGAAAACAAGTGGACGGGCGGCTGGATCAGCACGCGCGTTTACAAGGAAGTAGCAAAAGCTAAACTTGCATCTAACAAAACCCGAGTGTTCTTGACGGTGGCTAAAGGTTATAAAGAAGTGGGAGAATGACCACAAGGGTGCTGGGGTCATGTTCCAACCCTAGGACGCATCCATCTTGGACTCAACTTGATACACGGCCCGTTGGGCCAAATTAGGGTGACACAGCATCGTGGCTGAAAAGAACTCTGTAGTAAATCTAGGATTGCGGTTGACTCCGAAAAAATATGGAGGTGATTCTGGATCCGTTGGAAAGTATATTTGATAAGATTTCCAGAAAGTACTCGACCGACCAAAACGGAGTCCGGATAAAGTCGTGGCGGCCGTCACAAGTTGTGTCTGTCCTGCAGTCCGAATCCAGCCTGCACGATGCCTCTTCCCTTTTGATCCAATCCATTGTTCCTGAGTAAAATAAGAGTGCACGTGTCTCCATTCTCTAAATATGATGAACCTGAGCTTAAGAGTGAACTTACTTGATGGGTAAGCCGACGAGCACGAGCGCGAGTAATAGGACCAAGAGGTGTTGTTGAAGTAGATACTGGTGTAGGTGTGGATGTATCGTTAGTGGCGATGTCCACATCATCCTCCCCTTCTTGCATTTGAGTCGTCCTCGACTCAAGCTCATCATCCTCTCCCAAATATGGCTTCAAATCTGCAATGTTAAATGTGGGACTAACCCCAAAATCCACAGGCAGGTCTAGCTTATATGCCTTATCATTAATTCGTTCTAGCACTTTAAACGGTCCATCAGCCCGATGCATCAATTTAGATTTTCTCAAAGTAGGAAACCTATCCTTTCTCAAGTGCAACCAAACCAATTCACCACGTTCAAAAATTAATTGCTTTCTACCTTTATCACCAGCAAGCATATACTTAGAATTCATGCGCTCTATGTTTTCTTTAGTTGTTTCATGCAGTTTTAACATCAGTTCAGCACGTTGCTTAACATCAAAGTTTAATTTTTTAGAAGTGGGCAAAGGCATTAAATCAATAGGAGCACGAGGAATCAATCCATAAACAATCTCAAAAGGGGACATCTTTGTAGTATAATGCATGGAATGATTATAAGCAAACTCAACATGAGGCAAACATTCTTCCCACAACTCAATATTCTTCTTTAAAACAGCCCTTAACATGGTAGACAAGGTTCAATTAACAACTTCAGTTTGACCATCAGTTTGGGGATGACAAGTGGTAGAAAATAGAAGCTTAGTTCCCAATTGTGCCCATAAAGTTCTCCAAAAGTGGCTAAGAAATTTGGCATCACGATCAGAAACAATTGTGTTTGGCACACCATGCAAACGAACAATTTCTCGAAAGAACAAATCAGCAACATGTGTAGCATCATCAATTTTATGACATGGAATAAAGTATGCCATCTTGGAAAAAAATATCCACAACCACAAAAATGCTATCACGTCCCTTCCTAGTTCTAGGCAATCCCAACACGAAATCCATAGAAATATCCTCCCAAGGAGCACTAGGAACTGGTAAAGGCATATACAAACCATGTGGATTTAAACGTGAGTTAGCTTTTTGACATGTAGTGCAGCGTGCAACAAATCGCTCCACATCTCTTCTCATTTTTGGCCAAAAGAAATGACCAGCAAGTACATCCTCTGTCTTCTTTGCTCCAAAATGCCCTATCAAGCCATCTCCATGTGCTTCCTGTAACAACAACAAACGAACGGAGCTAGCTGGAATGCATAGCTTGTTAGCTCGAAACACAAACCCATCATTGACGATGAATTTGTTCCATGCTTTTCCATCCTTACAATGCAGCAAAACATCCTTAAAATCAGCATCATTCACATATTGTGCTTTAATTGTGTCCAAACCAAAAATCTTGCAATCAAGTTGTGTCAACAAAGTATATCGTCTAGACAAAGCATCAGCAATGACACTCTCTTTCCCTTTCTTGTGTTTGATGACATAAGGAAAAGATTCAATAAATTCAACCCACTTAGCATGTCTACGGTTCAGTTTTCCTTGACTACGAATATGTTTCAAAGATTCATGATCAGAATGGATAACAAACTCTTTGGGCCACAAATAATGCTGCCATGTTTCTAATGTGCGCACAAGAGCATACAATTCCTTGTCATAAGTAGAACAATTCAGAACAGGTCCGCTCAATTTCTCACTAAAATATGCAACAGGTTTACCATCTTGTAACAAAACACCACCCAAACCAATTCCACTAGCATCATATTCAAGCTCAAAGGTCTTACTAAAATCAGGAAGTTGGAGGAGAGGTGCATGTGTCAACTTATCTTTCAACACGGTGAACGCATTCTCTTGTGTAGTACCCCAAGAAAAGGGCACCCCCTTTTTTGTAAGCGCATTCAACGGTGCCGCAATGGTGCTGAAATCCTTCACGAAGCGACGATAGAACCCAGCAAGTCCTAGAAAACTCCGCACCTGTGTGATGGTCTTTGGTACAGGCCATCCCTGAATAGCTTCCACCTTGGCTTGATCAACTTCAATTCCCTGTGGAGTGACAATATAGCCAAGAAAAGATACTTGATCTGTGCAAAAGATGCACTTCTCAAGGTTACCAAATAAACGTGCATCATGTAAAGCAGTAAAAACAGCACGTAAATGATCAAGATGTGCCTCCATGGATTTGCTGTAAATCAATATATCATCAAAGTAGACCACAACAAATTTGCCAATGAAAGCACGCAGAACCTCGTTCATTAATCGCATGAAGGTACTAGGTGCATTAGTTAACTCAAAAGGCAAGACTAACCACTCATATAACCCGAACTTAGTTTTGAAAGCAGTTTTCCATTCATCTCCCAATTTCATGCGAATCTGGTGGTACCCACTACGCAAATCAACTTTGGTAAACACAACAGCACCACTCAATTCATCAAGCAAATCATCCAAACGTGGAATAGGATGTCGATATCGAATTGTGATATTGTTAATAGCTCTACAATCGACACACATACACCACGTTCCATCTTTCTTGGGGACTAAAATAACCGGAACAGCACAAGGACTAAGGGACTCACGTACATAACCATTGTTGAGTAGTTCTTGCACTTGTCGCTGAATCTCTTTCGTTTCTTTCGGATTGGTCCTGTATGGTGCACGGTTGGGCAACGATGCACCTGGAATCAGATCAATTTGGTGCTCAATCCCTCGTATTGGTGGCAGCCCCGCTGGTATTTCACTTGAAAACACATCAGAATACTCCTGCAAAACGTTAACGACAGCAGGGGGCAAAGAGTGATGCATATCTTGAATGGAAATCAAAACATCTTTGCACACCAAAGCATAGGCAACAGAAGTGGTAGCAATCAAGTCATTAATATCAGATTTAGTAGCAAGCAAGCAAGTCCCTTTCAAGCGTATCTCATCTTGCTTATTAGCAACCGACTTGACAATTTTATTGATCTCACTTTTAGCTTTGGCAGCTCTAGCAGTATCATCACGCACAATAGCTTCAGGAGACATGGGAAGCAACACAATTTTCTTATCATGGTGTAAGAGCGAAAACTGATTTGATCTACCATAATGCACACAATCCGTATCAAATTGCCAAGGCCTACCGAGCAGAATATGGCAAGCTTGCATAGGCACAACATCGCACTCAACAACATCATGATATGATCCGATTGCAAAATTAATGCTCACCAGCCTCGTTACCTTAGCCTTACCACTGTTGTTTAGCCATTGAATGTGATACGGGTGTGGGTGTGGTTTCGTGCTGAGTGCAAGCTTCTCCACCAGTTCACTGCTAGCCAAATTGTTGCAGCTACCTCCATCAATAATCATACGACAAGAACGCTCTTTAATGACACACTTAGTTTGGAACAGCGTGTGTCGCTGATTTTGCTCCGCCTTCTCCATTTGTGCACTAAGCACACGCTGCACAATGAGACTCTTGTAGTGTTCGGCTGCCCCTGCATCAATATGTTCGTCTGGTGGTCCCTCATTACCTGCATGGTCAGCAGCAAACAAAGCAAGTGTATCGTCATCAAAACCACTAGCAGAGGAATACACACCATCATCTTTGACCACCAAAACGCGCTTGGTAGGACAGTCATGCTGCATGTGCCCAAAGCCCTTGCACCGATGACACTGGACATCCCTTGTTCTACCCGTTGATGCAATCGAGGAAGCACTAGCGGCTGGCTTCTGGATAGTCTTGGTTGCTGAAGTGGTGGGAGGAGCACGTAGCTTGTCGCTGGATGGAGAAGATGCCGCTGTACGACTCGGTGAAGGAGCTAGTACAGGTGCACTTCCGCCCATAGAAGTAGTCGTGCGTGGCTGCCATGATGTAGATTTACCTGCAGAAACATTAGACCTAGCACTAGCACATCGTCCCTGTACCTCCCTTTTAGCTTTACAAGCAAGATGGAACAAACGGGTTACGTTAGTATAATCTTTATACGCAAGAATGTCCTGAATTTCTCTATTTAACCCGCCCAAAAATCTAGCCATAGCAGGTTCCTCACCCTCCACTAAATTACAACATAGCATACCCATTTGCAATTCCTGATAATATTCTTCTACACTTCTAGTGCCCTGCCTCAATTGTTGTAACTTATATAACAGATCATGTGCATAGTAAGAAGGAACGAATCTAGCCCGCATGACCCGTTTCAAAGCATCCCAAGTTTGTGTCATGTCATCAGCATTTTTCTTACAATGTTCTATCCACCAAACAGAAGCAAAATCAGTGAACTCACTAGTAGCAGCCCTAACACATGCATTCTCAGGAAAATCATGGCATGCAAACTTTTGATCAACAGCAATTTACCAAGTAATGTATGCATCAGGGTCATATGTACCATCAAAAGGAGGTATCTTAAATTTAATCTTGCTGAAAGCATCATCATTGTTGCGTACCTCACGGCGGCGGAAACCACCCATACCTCTACGATTAGTGCGTAGCCGGTGGCAATGGCGAGCATCTTGTTCATCCTGTTCAGTATCATCAATATATTCATCTGCCCAATCATCATGCTGTTCGTTGGTCTTCACATGGAGCTCATCAAAACGCCGCAAAAGAGCAGCAAGACTCTTGTCAATATTGCCGACCGCTGTCTCCAGGCCCGTAAGCTTAGTGTTGGTGGCAATCTGCGTAGCCTCCAATTGTCCAATCTTGTCATTCATCACCTGCATATCATTATCAAGTCCCTCTGTGTGCCGCTGCACTTGCCTTTCAAAATATTGTATGATGCCCCTGGTACGTGGAGACTGATGCAAGCTATGATCCTCCTCCTCGGAGCCTGCCATGGTGAGAAACACAAGGACAACAAGAAAAACAAGTGAAATAGTAAAATCCCTACAACTAATAGGGTGTAGCTACTGCAAGGCGCTCACTCTCAACCTGTTGCACAAGTTCTTACCAATTCTTACCTTGCTGCTAGGAGGGGATGGCAACCAACAAGTCCACAACCGTGGAATGAAGTATATCAGTGCTGCAGCAACAAGACCTGTGGAACTGTAGTCGGATATATGGAGCTGTAGGTGGGCTGGAACAAGAAAGTACTAGCACCACGTTAGTCACAAAAGCAAGCTGAATAATCATTCAACGGTGGTACTGTGCTGGTCCTAGTCTAGAACGTGCTAGAGACGCGAGCCTGGACACAAAGGAAGTCACAAAGCACCACTCCGAACAGAAGGGAAAAACAAACGCAATGAATTAGCCCCTTGCTTCTTTTTTTTCTTTTCTTTTTTAACACTGATCCTTTTTTCTTTTTTTTTCATTTTTTTCTTTTTTTCCAGGGGAACCTCAAAAACAGATTCTATGAACAAAGAAATACAAGTGAGCACGTCACCACACACACTTTTTCCAGAAAGAGTAGGGGTATACAGGTAATTGCCTCTAGTGCACAGTTCAGACTCAGATTCAGCCAGCACCGAATTCAACTCAGAGTTAATAACAAAGAGGCACCGATTCCAACTCGGACTTGATAACAAAGATTAATAAGCTACCCAAATTCAAGTTGGTCTCGGCCAACACGCGCGTAACCGATTCCAAGTCGAACTTGACAGTCAAAGTGTATTCTGATGCGGCCAAAACAGTGATGAAAAGGCAGCGTACGTGACCAAACGTGATAAGAACTCGAAACTCTAAAGGACTACAACTAAGACCAGCAACTCGACACAACCGATGCAACCGAAAACTCAACAAGCCCTAACTAAGCAGTACTAGTAAAAGCTCAAAAGGGTCAATAGGATTGCGGTGGGAAAAATTCTACTATTTTTGGCTTTTTCTGGACTGTAGGAAAATCAAAATAGCGAAGGATTGGAAGTCTCTCACCGAACAACCTTGCTCTGATACCAATTGATGTGAACCCATTAGGGTTTGTTCTTGATCTTTCGATGAGAGACATGGAATAACTCTATTGATGGAGGAAACGACGTTCATGGCCCGACTACAGCCTCCCAAGGATGCTGCGCCTTAGCAACCGATACACCACCTCCTTTGGTTGCCGCGATCTTGTGGAGCGCGACACCCAGCCACTAGGGCACTCGTCCTGCAAGCAATCGAGAAACTAGCAAAAACAAGTAGAACAAGTACTGAAATTACGAGATGTAATTGAAGGTTTCAAACCGAATCTCAATTATGCTGGGTTCCGAAAACAAGTGGACAGGCGGCTGGATCAGCACGCGCGTCTACAAGAAAGTAGCAAAAGCTAAACTTGCATCTAACAAAACCTGAGTGTTCTTGACGGCGGCTAAAGGTTATAAAGAAGTGGGAAAATGACCACAAGGGTGCTGGGGTCATGTTCCAACCCTAGGACGCATCCATCTTAGACTCAACTTGATACACGGCCCGTTGGGCCAAATTAGGGTGACGCAGCACCGTGGATGAAAAGGACTCTGTAGTAAATCTAGGATTACGGTTGACTCCGAAAAGATATGGAGGTGATTCCAGATCCATTGGAAAGTAGATTTGATAAGATTTCCAGAAAGTACTCGACCGACCAAAACGGAGTCCGGATGAAGTCGTGGCGGCCGTCACAAGTCGTGTTTGTCCTGCAGTCCGAATCCAGCCTACGCGATGCCTCTTCCCTTTTGATCCAATCCATTGTTCCTGAGTAAAACAAGAGTGCACGTGTCTCCATTCTCTAAATATGATGAACCTGAGCTTAAGAGTAAAGTTACTTGATGGGTAAGCCGACGAGCATGAGCGCGAGTAATAGGACCAAGAGGTGTTGTTGAAGTAGATACTGGTGTAGGTGTGGATGTATCGTTAGTGGCGATGTCCTCATCAGTACCTGTGGTCAAGTGTTTGAAAGTACTAGCCACATGCCGTAAATATGGTATGCGGTAAGCCTAATACCTGATTTGCCCGGCAAATGGACTTATCCCCACCACTCGATATATTGGTTTTTTGTTGCACACACGCACCGACTCGTGGGAGTATGTTCTGCGTAACAGACAGGAGTACGATCATACAGTCGCGCTGTAGACGTAAGTCCTGCATATTGGATGTGCGTACGGTCCTGCAGTCGCTTGTGGTGGCCCTGATCCATAACCCGGAATATGATGGGAACGGTTGTTCGGAAAGTTAAGTTTTCTGAACGTGTGAGTTAGGATCCCTTGCAAGGTTATAAAATTCAATTTAGAATTGTCCGTTTCTCACGGAGATTGAGACTGCTTGCTCCTTCTGCCACATAGAGTAAGAACAGTAACTATTGTTGAAATAATCTTGATGGATGCTAATCTCTACCTTGCTTGACTAGTATAAGTGCTTACCTAGAATGGTTAATGAAACTAGAATCTGAAAGCTAAAATATGAAAGTTAGATCATACTCTTTGTTTCTTTTCAACAAAAAGAAAACCAAAACCTCTCAATCCTCCATGGTCTAGCTCCGGGCTAAGTATACCCAATCCCGGTTAAGTCTTGCTGAGTATTAGCATACTCAGTCCTGCTAGTCTGTCTTTCAGGTATGGCTTGTGAGAACCAAACGGATAGTCCAGCCTGGCCATTCTCTGTTCCGTTTGGCTGGTCCGTGGAGTGGGATCCGTCCCCGGCTGGCAATGACCCTCCGGAATGACGCCATGTTTCGGGCTGAGCGTGGTGTCAACTTTCACGATGTGTGTAGTCGCGTGTTAATTTCTTCCGCTGTGACTCTAAACAAGCTTGCATAGCTTGTAATTTTAAATAATGTTTGTATAAGTTTACCTTAAGTTTGAAACAGATGGTAATAATGTTTAATATTTCTATGAATTTAAAGTTGGTGAGCTGTGGTGTGATTGTAAACTCGCCTTCGTGCGAGGTAAACCTACCTCGATCCTGTGTAACCGTGGTTGAATCGGGCGGTGACCCGACAGACCAATGGGTTGTTCCATTTGAAGTGCGTTGAGTTAGTATCGCCTGTATAGTGATGACTAGCGCACTTGAGCCGGAATAATTCAAGCGGATTGGTTCTGCCACAGTTTGCGGCAACCACGCAGCTTTAAGAACGCTAGTGGGGAAAGCATACAGAGTTAGTTTCTGGTGGCCCACCGCAGTGTCCGATGCTGAGGACCTCATGCGGAGATGCCAAAACTGTCAATTCTTTGGCAAGCAATCTCACGTCCCAGCTCACAATCTTATCACCATACCGCCATCATGGCCGTTTGCTTGCTGGAGCCTTGATATGATTGGGCCCTTCACAACGGCGCCAGGTGGTTTCACTCATGTATTGGTGGCTATCGACAAATTTACAAAGTGGATCGAGTACAAGCTGATAGCCAAGCTCACACCAGATAGAGTTGTTGATTTCATCTCCGACATCTTGCATCGCTTTGGTTTCCCAAACACCATCATCACGGACTTGGGATCAAATTTCACGGCTAACCAGTTCTAGGAGTTCTGTGAAAATACGTGCATTGAGGTCAAGTACGACTCTGTCGCACACCCAAGGGCCAATGGTCAAGTCGAGAGGGCAAATAGCATGGTAATCGAGGACCTTAAGAAAAGACTCTATGATGGAAATAGCAAGAAAGGAGGAAAGTGGATACACGAGTTGCCACATGTCATCTGGGGGCTCAGGACTCAGCCGTTAAAACCCACAAGACAACCACTGTTCTTCCTTGTGTACGGCTCTGAAGCTATCTTACCGGCCGACATCATGTGAAAATCCCCAAGGGTTGAAATGTACAATGAAGGCGAGGCGGACGAAGCAAGGCAGCTAGAGCTTGACTCTGTCGAAGAGGCTCGCTACACCGCTCTTGTCCAGTCAGCACAATACCTGCAGGGGATCCGGCGATATCATGATCACCACGTGAGAGAGCGGTCGTTCAGTATAGGCGATTTGGTCCTACGCTGCATCCAAGACGAGTCCGGCTTACACAAGCTCAACTCGAGATCGGAAGGACTGTTCATCGTCAAGCAGATTACAAGACCGGGGTCTTATCGATTACAATACCCTGAGGGCCAAGATGTCCCAAATTCTTGGAATGTTGAGAACCTGCGCAAGTTTTACCCATAAAGACGACGTGCAGGGACAGCTGTTCTCCGAGCGCCTAGATGTTTTTCTTCCGAATTCAATTTGGAGGCTATGTGCCACAGAATTCAGAATGTAAATTTTCTGTTAAACATACGAAGGCTATATCCACATTCATGTTTTATAGGAATCAACTTCTTGCCATGAGCTTTGATGGTCGTTAAATACGGAGGCTATGGCCACGTTCATGTTTTATATGAATCGACTTCTTGCCATGTGCTTTGATGGTCGTTTGCGACGACGATCGCGTTTTTCCCAACAGGTTAGATCCGTTCGATCGGATTATATCTAACTTGTTGGACGGGCTCACATGAGAAGCTATTTCGACTACGCCTAGAGTCGTTGCACTCGGGGTAGGTTCGACTTCTTGCCATAAGCACGGCAGTCATGCGACGATGCTCGCGTTCTTTCCAGACTGGTTAGACCCGCTCGATCGGGTTATATCTAACTTGTTGGACGGGTTCCTATGCAGAGCTACTTCGACTACTTCCAGGGTCGTTGCACCCAGGGTAGTGTCTACCACTTAGCCTTTGAATATGGATGACAATCCAGAAGTCATAAGGCACATACAAGTGGAGACATCAGTGACAGATATATACAAGGAGAAGAGTACTTGTTTTTACAATATCTCAATCTTATATTACACTTTCTACTATCTTTTCCGCTACAGGTCGGGATTCTTGGAGGTACTCGTTGAATTGTTCTTCAGTGCACTCTGCAGCCACACCCTACGCGAATGCCTCTAGTCGAGCCTCCGGTCAAAAGGATTTTACAAAGCTAAGTGCATGGCTGGCACACGCGATGGGGGCTTCGGTGAGGAAACTGAGAACTTTCTGCGGCGCTCCAAGGAGTCGCTCCAGCAAGGACCCCTCGTCTACTTTGCCGCCTTCTTGTGGGTCCACCATGTTAATAAACTTTTGGGCGGCTCCCTTGAGGTCCTCTAGCTCCTTCTGTTGCTGCTCCTTTTCTTCGCCCAGCGTCTTGATCTGCTGCAGGTTGTTCAGTATCGGCGATCACCTTCTGCAGCCTCTCGACGTCATCTGTACAGCGATACAGTATATTCTTCACATCAGTAAGCAGCTCTTCTTTATATGTTCAGATTTTCCTAAGCTCTGCGGTGAAGATAGTTTTCAAAATTTAAGATAAATTGCAAAGCGAAAGTACTCGAGGGAAGAAAGGGCTTGCCTTGGTGCACCTTTTTCTGCTCTTTGAGTTGTTCCTGGAGCTCGGAGTTGGCTTTCTCGAGGTTGCGGAGATCATTCTTGAGGAGCCACGTTTCTCGCGTCTGCTCCAGCTTCAGCTTGTCGAGCTCTCGCTGAATATACATGTTCTTCGTAAACTCTTCTGATATGCGTTGATCTTTTGCTCGGAGTTCCTGGAGGCCACTCACGACTGTTTTCAGTTTGTTGAACTTTTGTTATGAGCGTTTGGCCACATCCTGCATAAGGGGTAGGATTACGACAAGCAACTCGACAAAGTATAAACGGAAAAGGAGTAATCATGCCTTACCACGGTATATTGGTACATCTCCTTGGAGATCTTCTGGAAGTATCGCATGTTGTTGACCGTCAGGAGTGGATCATCCACTAGATCTGTGGTGATGATGTTCTGGTATCCACTCCCGGACACCAGCAGATCTTCATGGTTTCTTGTGGTACCGGCAGCTTCTTCGGTTCTTGGTTGTGAGGCACCTGCAAGTCAAGACGCATTCAGTACATGAAGTTTATGGTCTAAGCAGTTAGCCATGGGAGGTCAGACACTTACTTGTGCCATCTGCAGGAGTGGCATCAGTGGCCTCGACTTGTTCTTCACCACTAGCGTCGGCTTCAGGTTGCTGGGGCTCGGGGGGTGGTGAGTCGGGCAGTATCGTGTCCTCCTCGGGGGCTGGTGGCTCGGGGGCTGGAGTAGCCGAGACAGGCTTTGGCTTAAACCCAAGGGCAGACACAGACCTAATGAAGCAGAATCAGTTTTATCATTAAACAAGTCGAACAGAACAGGACATGCATTATGCAAAAAGTATCTGTACTTACAGCGAAGATTTCTTCATGACAGCTTTCTTTATTCTTAGGGACCGTGGTATTTCAACCACAGTACTCATTGCCGGTGGCAGGGTCACACCAGCTGGTTGCACGGTGCCCGCCACGGCAATGGTTACCATCTCTGCTGAGGTAGTCGATGGGTCCGTCCCAGCAGTTTCTGCGGCATCATCTGCTGGAACATCATTCCCAGCGAGTTTGGTCCCGACCACCTTTTTGGCACTTGGGGTCAGGAGAAGAAGCAGAAGAACTGCAAAAAAGACAACGTCAGCATGCAACAATTCTGATATTTGACTGTTCAACAGGGTAGCAACTTCATACCTGGGGGCTTTGACTACATGCGCACTCCGTTTGCGCACTACCCGATGACCCCGAGGGACTAATGGCAAAGCTTCGGTCAACTCCACGGATGGTCCGGGGGAGTTGTTCCTTTTCTCTTTCCCTTCAATTTCCCTTTCCGCCAGGGGGCTCTCGCTCTCGGTCGTTTTGTCGCTTGGCCGAGCTTCAGATGCTTGAGCCTTTTTCGCTTCTACTGCGGTGCTGGGCAGAAGGTGGTCTGGTCGAGGGATGTCGGGTTGTGGTGGATAGCTCCGGTACAACTCTGTGTGTCCCTACAGAGGATTTTCAGTTAGCGGTTGCAGAACAACAGAACTTATTCCAAAAGTAGTCGAACACTTACCGGTTTTGGAGGGTTTTGTGTAGAAAATAACTTCGGGACGTAGGGAACTGCGTTCACGTCCAGCAGCACTCGCTTGACCCGGATGAGCACGACATCATCAATCAGCTCCTCTATGCACATTCGAGATGGATCTTCAGCGCCCATGTACTCGAAGCCTAGCATATGGCACTGTTGGATTGGCTGGATTTGGCGTTTGAAGAAGGAAAACATCACGGATGCTCCGGTCACTCCTATTTCTTTATGAGCTGCTATGGTGGCTAGCAACTCATCGACTTGGTCCATGTCTCCTCTGGAGAGTTCGGTGTTTCCACTCTGGCCTCACGACAGGGGGTTTTCTGGATTTTTCAGGAAGCTGGGGGGCATGGTTTCCGATGTAGAACCAATGGCTCTTCCATCCAGGAATGTTGGAGGGGAATTTGTAGAAAATGTACCTATCACCGGCTTGTTGTCTAAGCTGGATGGCGGCACCCCCTACAATGGATGGATTTTTGGAAGTGGGTTGCAGTTTTACCCGGAAAAGAAAGCGGAAAAGATCTCAATGGGGTTCAATTCCAAGAAAAGCTTCACAAAAGTGAATGAAGATAGCAATGTGGCAAATCAAATTCGGGTTGAGGTGATGGAGCTCAAG
Source organism: Panicum hallii (assembly GCF_002211085.1). Lineage (NCBI taxonomy): Eukaryota > Viridiplantae > Streptophyta > Magnoliopsida > Poales > Poaceae > Panicum > Panicum hallii. The sequence goes on from NC_038050.1 coordinate 49,388,092, forward strand.
CCCGTAGAAGTAAAGAAGGCCCCCAGAAGAAAGAGCAAGAGGGGAGGGCCAAACCCCGTTCAGCAAAATGGTAAAATGAGACGATTTCATCCACATTTTCCATAGGAAGAGGTTTGCGAAAAGAGGGGCGCCAGTTGACAAGACTTTTCTCCTGAAGCAAACCCTCGGAAACAAGATTCATGAGTTCGTTGTTGGAGCAATTACTGTATGTCCACTCTCCAGATGGCGGCTGCGACTCCTTCCCCTTCCCATCTTTCTCGTGGGATCTCTTGGGTGCCATTTCCAGATCTGCTTGCCACAAGTTGCTCAGGGGCTGCGGAGAAAGGGGCGGAGAGATTTGGCTAGTTTTGGGGTTCTCCAAGGGGGTGAAGGTGGAGCGCGGCTCTGATAGGGGATTCGGAAATTTCTTGGCGGATTAAAGATTGGAAGCACGGATTTTACCTGGCGTTACCGCGGGGTTAAATAACCAGTGGCCGGTTACAGGTTTACTGTTTCGAAGTTGAAGAGCTGTCTCAGGGAATATTCCGAAGATGAGGGGTCATTTGGTGGATTTTTGGATAAATTATTCGATTAATTATTTTTTCTGGGTTAATTGTCCCGAAAAAAGAGGTTTTTTGAATTCTAAATTTAACTTCCATCATCTGTACCATCACACCAATTGTTTAACATGGGAATATTTTTTTTACTGCATGCCACGACCTTTAGATCCTTATTTCCAAACCTGGAAGATTTGTATTCAAGGCTCGGGGGCTGCGGGATACGTGGTATCGACTACTTATTTTTTGAATTTATTCGAAAAGTAAGAAAGAAAGATTCAAGACTAATGTGATCCTCAGCCTGATTCTTCTATTCAACCTAAGGCTCGGGGGCTACTCCATATGGAGTGCAATTTTTCAATCGCACACCATACCAAAGAAGTAATTTCGGGGCATGAGCACCTCATAGCTGCGATGCAACCAAGAAAGTACTCAAAGAAGAACTTCAAGACGGAGCTTCAAAAGAAGCCGAAGACTACTTTGAAAGTACTCGAGGAGCCTGCAGTACTCAGCTACGAAGAGCTCGGGAGCTTGTCAGACCCAGGACTACGGGACTGTGTACATAACGTAGTTCATACAGGATTAGGGGATATGACCTGTCCTATACCTTATCTATGTTGTACTCTACTCATATGCAAAGTAGGACTAGTTGGTACAGAAGGAAATTACTTGAGTTTTACTCGAGTACAATTCCTTGGCTAGTATTGAACTAGGATTCATGTAACCCTGTCCTCCCGGATATATAAGGGCGGGCAGGGACCCCCTGAAAACATAACATCGACACCCAAGGTAATACAAACCACCATACAGGACGTAGGGTATTACGCACATCGCGGCCCGAACCTGTCTAAACCTTGTGTTCCTTGCACCTTCGAGTTCCTAATCTCTGTGTCTCCCAACCTAAACTTACCACCTCAGGTATACCCCTCGGTGGGCAGCCGGTAAAACACCAACAGTAGTTGTGCGCTTTTCGCTTCAGGTTGTCCGACTGGCGGCTCGGGGGCTGGAGTAGCCGAGATAGGTTCCGGCCTCATCCAACCCCAAAGTAGACGAAGTCCTAACAAAGCAGAATTAGATATATTATCAAACAAGTTGAAAGAGCAGAAGATATATTATGAACAAGGAGCAGCACTCACAGAGAGGATTTCTTCATGGCGGGCTTCTTAAGCCTCAGTACCCGTGGCTTTACTAGTGGCGGGGTCACACCAGCCGAGGGCGCGAGATGCCCCGGTGAGGTACCCGCCACGGCAACGGTCACGACCCCTGCAGAAGTAGTCGACGGGTCCGTCCCAGCACTTTCTGCAGAAGCACCTGCTGAAACATCATCCCCAGCAAATACGGTCCCGACCACCTTTCGGCGCTTGGGGTCAGGAGGAGAAGAAGAAGGACTGCAACACAGACAAAGTAAGCATCCAACAAACATAAGACTTGACAATTCCACAAGACGGCGGTCCCATACCTGGAGGATTTGACTATGTTTGCTCTACGCTTGCGTACCACCCGACGACCCCAAGGGACCAATGGCAACGCTTCTACCAACTCCACGAATGATCCGGAGGAGTTGTTCTTGTTCACCTTCCCTTCAGCTGCCTTCTCCGCCAGGGGGATCTCGCTCTCGGTTGTCTCGCCGCTGGGTAGATCATCAAACGATTGAGCCCTTTTCGCTTCAGCTACGGCACTGGGGAGAAGGTGGTACGGTCGCGGGATGCCGGATTGTGGCGGATAACTCCAATACAACGCCATGTGTCCCTACAGAGGATTCTCAAGTTAGCGGAAGTTCCAGAACAACAGAAAGTATTCCAAGTACTTGAAAGCTTACCAGCTCTGGAGGATTTTGTGCGAAGAATAGCTCCAGGATGTAGGGAACCGTGTTCACATCCAGCAGCACCCGCTTGACTCGGATGAGCGCAGCATCATTGGTTAAATCCTCTACGCACATCCGAGATGGGTCTTCAGCACCCATGTACTCGAAGCCTAACGTATGGCATTGCTGGATGGGTTGGATTCGGCGTTTGGAAAATGACAACATTATAGATGCACCGGTCACCCCCATTTCCTTATGGGCTGCTATGAGAGCTAGCAGCTCATCGACTTGGCCATGTCCCCCTTGGAGAGCTCGGTGTTCCACTCCGGCTGCAGGAAAGGGGGCTTACCCGATCTTTCAGGGAGTTGAGGGCATGGTTTCCAATGTAGAACCAATGGTTTTTTCATCCAGGAATATTGGAGGGGAATTTGTAGGAAAGATATTTGTCACCGGCACTTTACCTAAGCTAAATGCCGACGCCCCCTACAATGGATGGATTTTTGGAGGTAGGTTGTGGCTTTACATGGAAGAGATAGCGGAAAAGATCCCAATGGGGTTCAATTCCAAGGAAAGCTTCACAAAAGTGGATGAAAATAGCAATGTGGCAGATCGAGTTCGGGTTGAGATGATGGAGCTCAAGGCCGTAGAAATAAACAAGGCCACGGAAGAAGGAATAGGTGGGGAGGGCCAAACCCCGTTCAGCGAAATGGTAGAATGAGACGATTTCGTCTACATTCTCCATGGGAAGAGATTGGTGAAAAGAAGGGTGCCAGTTGACGAGATCTTTCCCCTGAAGCAAACCCTCAGAAACTAGATTCAGGAGGTCATTATTGGAGCATTTACTGTAAGTCCACGCCCCGGAAGGCGGCTGTGATTCCTTCCCCTTCCCATCCTTCTCGTTGGATCTCTTGGGCGCCATTTCAAATCTGTTTGCCACGAGCCACTTTACTCACATGCGCTCGAGGGCTGCAGAGAAGGGGTGGAGAGATTCGGCTAGCTTGAGGCTTGTCTAAGGAGGTGAAGGCGGAGCACGGATCTGATTGGGGACTCGAAAATTATTCAGTGGATTGAAGATTGAAAGCATGGGTTTTACCCTAAGTTACCGCAGGGTTAAATAACCAGCGGCCGAATACAGATTTACCATTCCGAAGTTGAAGAGTCATCACAGGGAATATTCGGAAGATGAGGGGTTATTTGGTGGATTTTTAGATAATGTATTTGATTAACCATTCTTTCAGGGTTAATTGTCTCGAAAAAAGGGGTTTTTTCGAATTCCAAATCTAACTTCCATCATCTGTACCATCACACTAATTATTTCCCAAGGGAATATTTTTTCGCTGCATGCCACGACCATTGGATCCTTTTTTCCAAGCCTGAGAGATTTGAATTCAAGGCTCGGGGGCTGTGGGATACGTGGCATCGACTACTTATTTTTTGAATATATTCGAAGAGTAAGGAAGATTCAAGACTAATGTGACCCTCAGCCTGATTCTTCGATTCAACCTAAGGCTCGGGGGCTACTCCATATGGAGTGCAATTTTCCATTGCACCCCATACCAAATAAGTAATTCGAAGCATGAGCACCTCATAGGTTCGATGCAGCCAAGGAAGTACTCGAAGAAGAACTTCAAGACGGAGCTTCAAAAGAAGCCGAAGACTACTTGGAAAGTATTCGAGGAGCCTGCAGTACTCAGCTACGAAGAGCTCGGGGGCTTGTCAAACTCGGGACTATGAGACTGTGTACATAACGTAGTTCATATAGGAATAGGGGATAGGACGTGTCCTATACCTTATCTGTGTTGTACTCTACTCGCATGCGAAGTAGAACTAGTCGATACAGAAGGAAGCTATTTGAGTTGTACTCGAGTAGGATTCCTAAGCTAGTGTCGGACTAGGATTCATGTAACCCTATCCTTCCGGATATATAAGGGTGGGCAGGGACCCCCTCAAAACACATCAACACCCAAGGCAATACAAACCACCAAACAGGACGTAGGGTATTACGCACATCGCGGCCCGAACCTATCTAAACCTTGTGTTGCTTGCACCTTCAAGTTCCTGATCTCGGCGATACCCTACCTAAAAGTCACCACCTCGGGTATACCCCTCGGTGGGCAGGCGGTAAAACATAGACAGCAAGTACTTGTAGAAGATGGACTGTTTCTTGAATGGTACGCCTTCGATAGGTGCCTTATATCTATTTCTCTTCTTCCCATCTTTGTCATCTTCCCATAGGTGACCTGGCCATTTCAAAAACAAAGTGCCCATCTCGTTTTACTGGAGCAGAATGTAACTCAGGCTTGCCATCAATATAGTTGTAGAACTTCTTACTTCATGAAAGATATCTAGGCCCCTTAGTGGGTTTTGGTGGAAGATGACAAAGCACATGTATATCTAATCATGTTATCGAGCATGTGTGCAGAGGCTAAGAATGATGAAGAAAAGCGTATTACAAAAACATGACCCCTCAAAAAGGGAAATGAAAAGCGGTGTTCCAAATTTACTTGAAGAATTAGATTTTATTTTGAAATTGAGTATAGGAACGCCGTACTATCAAGAGGGACTTTGATCCACAGGTGTTGATGTGGTAGTTGTGCTCAAGAGAACCTACAAAAGCCATGAGAATCAAACCTACCACTAAAAATAGCCTTCTTGTGAAAAACCTTTGTTTATCCGGACTATCCAGTTTAATGTCCGGAATGTCCGGACATTGTGATCTGGAGTATCCAGACAGTATCTCGGAGTCTCCGGTGTGGCAGAACCAACCTGAATTATACCGGCTCAAGCACGCGAGTCCACTCGAGAGGGCTCCAACGTACTTCAAACGGTACAATACCTTGGTCTGTTGGGTAGCGTCCCGATAAACCACCGATACAGGATCAAATAAGGTTACCTCACACGAAGGTGAGTCTAGAGATACAGTCACCATCATAATTTACATCATAGGGAAATTACTTTACAAGGGTTTCTAAAAGTAGTACAAAGTCCCACACTTAGTGAAGTTATTACAAAGTTTGCAGAAATAGCAAAGGTTCCAAACTAAGAGTCATTATTACAAACCAGTTTTAAAGTTCAAGTTCGAGCAGCAGAATTCAAAGTACGATAACTATACACGTCGCCAGTAAGGACGTCATGCTAAGCCATGGCATAACATCACTCGTTATGATCGGGCTTGGCCAAGGATGGATCCCACTCCACGGAGCAACCATCAGGCAAAGCATAAGGCCAAGGCATGGGGTAAGTAGGGTCTTCAGAAACATTACCTGAAACAAAAACATATAGCAAGGCTGAGTACTCTAATACTCAGCAAGGCTTACCCGGAATTAGGGTATACTTAGCCCATAACTAGACCATGAAGGCTTTACTAGGGTTTTTGGTTTTGTTTCAGCTGAAAAGCAACAAAGAGTAGGTCCTTATTTTCATTTTTAGCTTTCAGATTCTAGTTCCTTTAACCATTCTAAGTAAGCACCTATAACTACTCAAGCAAAGTAGAGTCTCTTTAAAGCATACATCAGTATTACTCCTCATAAGGTTTCCCTTGTTACTCTATGTGGCAAAAGAGTTAAGCAGTCCCAAACTTTGTGAGAAACGGACGATTCTGAATCGAATTTCAACCTTGCAAGGTAAACCTAACTCACACGCTTGGAACACCAACAGGTCGTTCCGAAGCAACCGTTTGCCTCTCATTCCGGGTCGTGGAACAAAGCCACCACAAGCGACTGTTGGACCATACGCACATCCAATGTGCAGGACATACATCTGTAGCGCGACTACATGACCGTATTCCCGTCTGCTCTGCAGAACATACTCCCACAGTCGGTGCGTGTAAACATAAAATAAAAGTCGAGTGGTGGGGGACGAATCCACTTGCCAGGCCGATTGGTTACTAGGCTTACCGTTTACCATATTTCACGGCATGTGGCTAGTACTTTCAAACGCTTAACAGCCACTACCACACACTGCGATCTTAACCAAATTCATCAACACAGACGGGGTATCATTTCTTTCCAAGATACTACACATAACCCCGTCCGCCATCCTTATAGTGATTGCAGTATGTAAGCAACCAATTCCTATATCACACGAGTGATAGGAAATCACTCGACTTCTACCGGTCCTATTAGCATAGCACTAGTCGGACTCAGTTTCCAACATTCATTACATTGGTTCCTAGGGAGATGCATCTATGGTTTCCAGACAACTCCTAAGAACTTAATGCACAATTATTTATATATAAAGGTAAATTGCAGTGTAAATAAGATACTATGTTTATGTCCGGGGCTTACCTTCACTGGCGGGGCTGGGGTCAGAGATATTAATAAATTCTGCCGAACTCGGGTTCGGGGCTTCAGTTAATTCTCCAACGATGTTCCCGGCGTCTTCAGAGACTTCCACTTCAGGTTCTGGGAGGATCTGATAGTCACCGTCAACGAGAAATGTCGAGTCTATATGTGATCAAAATGATGCAGTTTAGGAAATGCATAAATTGATATTCTACTTCACGATAAAGTTGCAATCCAAGGAACACATCATTACATATTAATAAACAACACAGTTGCCTCCTTACTGGGCAGTCATTTATCGAGTATTAAATAATTTACTTAGTTACATTAAGTGACGGGGGGTGTTAACTCTAATCATTTAACTAACTACAAGAAGTAGCATGGTTAACTATTAAACTAATTACATTTAACACCTTTATTTAATTAACTAGCTAATCACTTTGAAAAACCCTAAGTTATTATTTAATATAGATCTATTAATCAAGTTCTATTTATTTTAGTTATTTTACACCTGATCATGGGTTGAAAATTTGTGGGTATGCTACACTACTTTAGAGTAACATCTTAAAACATTTTCATAATTTTTCAGGAATAAAAGCTAGTATAAAAGAATTATCTTCGGAAACAAACCAAAAATTCATAACTCGGGGTATGACCTACTATTAATCCTAATACTTTTACCATGGATTACACATTCAAAAAGGAAATTATGGTATAAATTTCAATTACAAAAACTAATAGAAACATCCTTAATTAAAAATTTAAGCATTTCATCATCATATAACAAAAGTACTCGAAATCTAAGTAAATGAGCAGTAAAGAACTTGAGATTTTTACACAGAGCTATACATAGCACATACAATCTAAGTTCCAAATTTCAGCTATAACACATGCCTACAACATGAGATACAAATAAAACACTTATTTTCTAGTATTTAATCTACAACAGAAAATATACATATATAGCTCTAGTTTACTATACAAAAGTAGTCGAATTCAAATCAAGGATTCTAACAAAACTGGTTTGGCATTTTTCTGAATTTTCTACAATTTTCTATGAATTTTTGAAGTTCACAGCTTTTGAATTGGGGGGGCTCTGGAATTTTACAAGGACACCCTTAGAACTTTTGAAATCTTTACAGGGATGCCCTTGGCTCGTCGGGGAAGAAGGCAGTGAGGTTGCCGGCCAAATTCCGGTGAGGGGACGGCGAGGGGTTGGAGGAGACGTAGCCAGCGAGCACCAGGAGGTCAAGCCGCACCTGCTAGAGGTCTTGGGAAGGGGAGGGGATGACCGAAGGGGTCTTTCCCACGATGGCCGAGGCGGCGACGGAGGGGCGCTCATCGGCGAGGAGTTTCCCGGCGAGGAGGAGGGTGAAGCTTGGGCTCAACAGCTGCAGGAGGATGAGGGGAAGCTATTGGAGCAGTGGAATTGGGCGGAGGAAGGGCGGAGGTACAAGCTCGACGGCGGCAGAAGCTTACCGGCGAAGGGGAGAACGGCGGCGAGGTAGCTCCGGTGGAGGTCCGGCCTCGGTAAGTGGCTGGTGAGTGTCAGTGGGGTACGAGGAAGCTTCCTAGGGGTTGGGGTGGGCAATGGAAGGCTCGAGGTGGGGGCTCCGCGGCGAACAAGAGGGCGCCGGAGTTGGAGGAGATGGCGACGGTGGTGCTCGGGGTCCTGGGCAAGTAAAGAGCAGGAACAAGAATGGAATGGAAAGATAGGGAACTAGTGCTGCTCTGGAACCAGGAAAGAGAGAGCGAGGGGGCGTGCACGGGCGATGCCACGGCGGCGGCGAGATGGCGGCGGCAGAGCCGCAGAACAGCGTGGCGCGCGCAAGAGGGCCAGGGAGGGAAAGCTAGAGCAGCGCTCGGGTTGGGGTCGACGCGTGGAGAAGCTAGGAACTGGAGGTGGCGCCGGGGAGTGGCCGAGGCTCAGCACCTGGCCAGGGAAGCGGCGCTGACACCGGCGGCAGAGATGCAGCGGGCGAAGCAGAGGAACTGCCGGAGGAGGAAGAAGAGAGAAGGGGGTCCGAGGGGCCCCATTGGAAAAAAACAAAAACCTCAGGGACTTCACTGTAAATAGAAATTTCCCACTGATCCAAAGCCCTAATTGTCACACCCGATTTATAAGAACATAAATCGAGCAATCATATATGCGCCAAGATCAAGTCACGCATATATATACAACAGATTATCAAGATATCACAACACATGTCACGAATAAAAACGTATGAATTACGAAATGAATATCTTTATTACAACTGAATCAAGAATCAGTTCAAGGAATGCGGAAGCGTAAAATCAATACATGAAGAGCTGGGCGCCACAGGGACGTCGACTGGGATACCAACGCCTAGAAGTCGTCGAAGCCGCTGACGTAGTCCTCCACGTTGCCGGGCACTGAGCAGCAGTCGAAGATATCCAAGAGAACAGAAGAGAAGAGAGGCAAGGGTGAGTACAAACTCGTACTCAACAAGTATAACACAAACTATGAGGCTCTAGGCTAGCTGACTCAACTGCATTAGCTTTTAGTCTTGGTAAATTTTATTAAAGCTAGTTACTACAAGTGGATGAATTACCATAACCCAATTGCATAAGAAATTAATCAATATTAATTAAGAACTACTGAGAACCATCCAAACCAAAACCACCCGGGGAATCCCCCTAATCAAAGGTTGATAACCCCACTAATCAAAAGGAGGATCTGGGCCGCTCATGACTGTGAGCACAGCTGATATATCAGTTTGACACTCTCGAGAGGTTGCACAACTTTACCCACAAGTCGTGAGCTACGCTAGTTGTTCATCACACTTCCTTAGGTGAGATGGCTAGCAAGCACACTACGAGACCGTTACAAAGGTTCACATTGGTAAGGTGTAACCGCTAAGGATTCTGGATCAGCGACGATGGGGCCCACCTCCGGGGGTACAAGACACACAGCACAGACCAAGCCGGAGGAGCAGGGACCATTGAAGCTTACCACCCCTCTTGCCCACGCAGGTAAGTTACTCCCGAACCAACACGACCTAATTAGTAAGTCAAGACCGTCCCATTCCAGTCTTGTGGTTGCGCGGTTGTCCCAGGTTGTCGCTCTATGAACCGGTCCTTATGGAGTGTGGCCAACCAAGCACTAAGCGCCGTGCTGGCCCCCTAAACCAAGTTTCTAACAAAAACATCTTTTAAGGAGACGTGAGCCGCTCAAGCACACAGCACAGAGAGCCACTCTCAGAATTAAGTTGCATATACCATTAATCAAATTTAATTAAAAAGGACCAAGTGTGTTATAGCGCAGCAACCTAGCACAACTAACCAAAATGCAACCCAAAGGATATATATAGGATATAAAGTGGCTAGGAAAGTCCTTATAGGCATACAGTATTAAAATGCAGTATGAAATTGTATTTAGAAGTGCTAGGATGTTCATGTTATACTTGCCTTCCTCGTACTCTCCCGGCTGCTGCTCGAACTGCTCGGAAGATGGCTGCTCCTGGTACTGGTCCAAAGGCTCCGCGTCTACTCACGATCATCAAGCATAGTCCACACATACACACATGCACAAACATAGCAAACTATAAGAAAACAGTACACCAATACAGTAGAACAGCACACAAAACTGACCTAGAACTATTCTACACGTTACAACGATCGCGAGGACATAAAGAACACCTAAAACGGAGCTACGACGCGAAAACTACGCTTGAAACAAGGTTCAGGGACCTATTTGCGAGAAAACTGGACTACAGGGGGTTCTGGACAAAAACCAGGGACCTAAACGAAATTAAAGCATAGACTCGGGGTCTAACGCGCTAATACTCACGGCATGGACGGCGGGCACTAAAACCTGAAAGCGCAGGGGTCTAAACGAATAAAACTGGACTTAACTGCAAATACTTTTGAACTACACGGGAGCGCGGGTTGATTCCAGGAAAAGCCAGGGACTCTTTAGCAAGATGGCAAGGCCGAACCGGTATCTTTGACTATCAGCCGTCAGATCGAGATCTGATGGCTCGGATCCGTCCTGATCTAGATCTAATCACGGACGCCCACTTCGGATCGAACGGTTCTGGGGAATTGGGGGGTCCGGCGGCGGCGCTGGTCGCCAGTGACCATTTCCGCGGCGGCGCGCGGCTCGGGCTCGCCGGAGCTCGGCGTTCCCGCCACTACGGGGGTCAAATCTTCACGACTTCAAGGCGGGAAGCATCACCGCGGCTTAGGGGGTTGACCTAGGGCTACAGCTGGGCCTAAAGAGGCTCGGGTTTCGCGCTCCATGGTTCAGGGCGGAGGACATCGCCGGCGAGCGATGTTCCAGGGGCTATGGCGGGTCCTAGGCCACAGAATCTGGCGCATAGACTTCAGGAAGAGAGTGTGATGCTCACCAGGGGTTGCGGGGGCCCAAGCTGCGATGGAAAGAGGAGGACGACGACGGCCGGCGGTGAAGGGCTCGGGCTCTCGCGGAGGAGGGTGATGCCGAGGTGACCGGGGTCTTTGGCTGGCGTAGATCGGCTCCAGGGACTCCTGTGGAGGTGGTCAAAGGGTTAAGACGGGTCGGGATGCAATGACGGCAAGGAATTCCGACGACGGAGCGGCTCACCGGAGAACGTTCCTTCGGGAAATTCAGTTGACTCCGAGGCGTAGGGCTTCGATGCTGGGCTCGTGGAGCTTCGGGATGGCGAGGGGGAGCTTTTGCGAGGGATGTGGTGGTCCGGGGTGTGACGGAACGGCCGGTCGACGGTGAGGCCGATGCGTCTGCGCGGCGGAGGGAGAAAAGAGGCGGCGGCTAGCTAGGGTTTGGGGCAGCGCTGGCGTGCAGGATAAGGCGCAGGGGTTCCACGGGGCGGTTTAAAGGGAAGAGCCGGGGATCGCGGGGTAACGTTCGGAAAGAGACCTCACTGGAGACTTCGGGCGCAGCGTTGAGCGGAGCAGAACAGAACGGAGGAGGAAGGAGAAGGGGATGACCAGTGGGGCCGCTAGGTCAGAGAGAGGAAGCGAGGGAGTGGCGCGCGGGTGGGGAGGCCGAGCTGGCTGGCTGCTGGGCCGAGCTGAGTTCGAGCGTGGGAAGGGAATGGGCCGGCGCGGCCCACGCGGGAGAAAGGAAAGAGAAGGGGTGCTGGGCCTCGGGTGGCCCATGCGGGGAAAGGGAGAGAAGGGAGGGAAAAGTGCTGGGCTGGGCCAAAGGGTTTGGGCTGCTTCCTTTCCCTATTCTTTTCCTTTTTCCTTTTCCACACTCAAACCATTCAAACCTTTTCATTTGAATTCAAATAAATTTGAATTCAAACCCAACACAAATAAAACAATGCACCAGCATGAATGCACAAGCAAGTTGACCCTATAATTGAATTTATTTTCTTGTGTTATAGATTGCTTTAAATGCCACAGAAATTTCAGAAAAACATGGAACTTTCATTTGAGCCAAAAATAAATTCATTAAAATTTAAGGAAATTACCTTAGGGTGTTACACTAATGAGGAAAAGGTCAAAATAGAAGTTGTAGAACTTTTCAAACTCTATAACTTTGCTTTAGGGCTCAAGTTCAGAAACCTAAAGTACAAAGTTTTATTTCACCATTTTGCACTCAAATTAATCTTTACATAAATCTTGTCCTAGTAGTGCAAATCTTATGAACTTTTGGGGCTTATTTGCAAGCAATTAAGGCTGGTCATGATGACATTCACCTTTTTCACTTTGACCCTTGGTAATTTTTGGAAAGTTACTTTATACTTCAACTAAGTTACATAAAAGGACTTGTACTTTCATAAATTTACACAATTACCCTTATTATCATAACTTTATTAGATTTTCACACAATTTCACACACACCAAACATTATTTCTATTAGTTTGCTCTATTTGACACCTAGGGTGTCACATCCGGGTAACTGTTACTCATCTAAAGTTTCTCTGGGACCGGAGTCTCCGGACCCCTATGCCCGGAGTATCCAGACATATATCCGGAGTATCCGGGTATCCTTCTCCCAACGGCTAGTTTCTGTGAGAGGGGGTATAAATACCCCCCATATCCCTTCATTTACCTCTCTCTTGCTCATTTCAAAACAGAACAAGCCAGCAAACAAAAGGAGAGCTCTCTCACTTTCCCTCTTCCATTCTTGAGTGATTTTCTCAGGGGAATCAAGTGAGATAGTTGCAAGAGCAAAGATTCATGCTAGCAAGCTTCCATTCCATCTCTTGAGCACAAAACCCTTAGCCGGTGGACTCAAGTACATTACTCTTGGAGCTTCAAGCTCCTAGACGGCTAGGCGTCACTTGTGAGTGTTCAAGCAAGTTGTGAGCACCACAAGAAGTTTGTAATCTTCATTCCTCGTAGAGGAATTCATAGTAAGTATCGTCGGGTTTGAGCGTTGGTCTCACCTTTGGAAGAGGAGTATAGGGGTTCTGGAGCACCGTCTCTTGAATCCATCCTCAACGGAGACATAGCTCCTTTGGGAGTGAACTTCGGGAAACAAATTCTGTCTCCTTGTGCTTTTTACTAGTTTTATTATATATTTGCTTGTGACACTAGTCTTCTAGGGTTTGAGGTCGATCTGCATTTATATTAGTCTCTAGAGCAAGACAACTATTTAGAAATACTCCTAAGATACTGTCGGTGTTTAACCGGCTGCCCACCGTGGGATATACCCAAGGTGGTAAGTTTTGGGTTAAAGGACGCCGAGATCAGGAACTTGAAGGTGCAAGGAACACAAAGCTTAGACAGGTTCGGGCCGCAAGAAGCGTAACACCCTACGTCCTGTATGGCGGTTTGTATTGCCTTTGATGTAGAATGACCTAGTGATCTTCTATTTTGAGAGGGGTCCCTGACCTCCCTTATATACCCGAGAGGCCAGAGTTACAAAGATGCTAACCAACCTCCGCTGAGGGATCATACCAAAACATATCTTCGAGTAGATCCCCTCCGTGTTGGTTAGCTCTATCTCCTATTTAAACGGGATAAACAAGAGATAAACAAAATGAATAAGAGATAAGACGGACTTAATCTCTTAGACCTCTTTAAACTACGTTATGTGCCCAGCCCGGTGGCCCCGGGTCTGACAAGCCCCCGAGCTCTTCGTAGCTGAGTACTGCAGGCTTATCGAGTACTTTCGAAGCAGTCTTTGACTTCTTCTGAAGCTTCGTCTTGAAAACCTTCTTCGAGTACATGCCTGGCTGCATCGAAGCTATGAGGTGCTCATGCCCCGAATTTTATTTCTACTATGGTGTGCGTTTGAAAAATCGCACCCCATATGGAGTAACCCCCGAGCCTTAGGTTGAATCAGGGAATCAGGCTGAGGGTCCCATTAATCTGCAATCCTGCTTATCCTTCAAAAAATTTGAAAAATAAGTAGTCGATGCCACGTATCCCGCAGCCCCCGAGCCTTGAATCCAAATCCCACAAAATTTGGAGATAAGGATCCAACAACCGTGGCATGCAGACAAAAAAAATGACAACTTGCGAAATTACCAAAATGATGGTATAGATGATGGGTATTAGATTATTAATTCGAAAAACCCCTTTTTTGGGGCTAACTAACCCTGAAAAAATGGTTAATCGAATATTTAATTCAAACAATCCACCAAATGACCCCTCGACTTCGGAATATTCTTGGAAGTGACTCCTGAACTTCGAAACAGTAACTTTTCCCCACCCCGCTGGTTATTTAACCCCGTGACAAAAGTAAGGAAAAAACCACGCTTTCAATCCGCATTCCGCCAAAAGCCACCAAAATCCCCAATCTGAGCCAAGCGCCGCCGCCATCCCCCCAAGGAAATCCTCCCGCTCCAACCTCCCCGCCACTCTCCCCGCAGCCCCCGAGCATCTCGTGGCCAGCGAACTGGAGATGGCACCCAAGAAAGCAGAGATCGAAGAGAAGAAGACGGAGGAGGCGCAGCCTTCAACCGCAGAGTGGTCACACAGTAAGTGCTCCCTCAACCACCTTAAGAACCTAGTTTCCGAGGGGTTGCTGCAAGAAAAGATCCTTGTCAATTGGCACCCCTCTTACCGCAAACCTTTTCCCATGGAAAATGTTGACGAAATCGTCACATTTCTCCATTTTGCCGAAAGGGGGTTGGCCCTCCCCTCTTGCTCCTTCTTCCGAGGCCTTCTGTATTACTACGGGCTTGAGCTTCACCATCTCAACCCAAATTCTATTTGCCACATTTCAATTTTCATCTATTACTGCGAGGCTTTTCTTGGAATCGAACCCCACTGGGATCTTTTCCGCTTCCTCTTCCGTATCAAACCACAGCCCACCTCCAAGAACCTTTCCGTTGTAGGGGGCGCCGGCATCCAACTGCGTCAGTGGGCCGGCAACAAATACCTCACATACAAATTCCCCTCCAACCTTCCTGGATGGAAAAACCGTTGGTTTTACATCGAAAACCATGCTCCCCATCTGCCAACGAAGTCGAACAGACCACCTGTAATAAGGGGAGAATGGAACCTTGAACCCTCCGGCGGGGAGATGGACCAAGTCAAGGAGCTGCTGGGCGTCATTGAGGCACAGAAGAAGGAGGGAGTGACCGGCGCCTCCGTCATGTTCGCATTTTACAAACATCGCGTCCAACACATCCAGCAGCGACATCGCCTGGGATTCGAGTACACAGGACCCGCTGATCCTTCTCGCATGTGCGCAGAGGTTTTGCCAGATGAAGTCGCGCTGCAGTGAGTTCGGCGGGTGCTGCTAGACGTGGACGCCGTGCCATACGTGCCCACATTGTTTTCTGCACGGAATCCGCCCAAACCAGTAAGTATTCGACTTCTTTTTGCTGAAGATAACCGCTTTTGCTTCGTTAACTAAAGAGCTCTCTGCAGGGACACACGGAGGTGTACCGCAGCTACCCGCCGCGACCTGACGTCCCCCGACCGGACCACCTCCTCCCCTCTGCTGCAGCTAAAGCCAAGAGGGCTCGCCTTGCTGCAGCTCAAGGCAGCAGCGAGTCCACCGAAGGCGTGAGCTCGCAGGCGGGAGAAGGAACCGACGGAGAAACGCGCCGGGACAACTCCTCCGAACAGAGCATGGAGTTGACCGGTGCTTTGCCGCCGGTGCCGCAAGGCCATCGACTGGTGCGCAAGCGCAAGGCGCAGGAACTCGAGTCCACCGGGTAAGAGCCTACTTGTTTGTTGTAATGTGTTACCTTGATGCTGAGTTGTACTTATAACATCCACCTGTAGTCCTTCCGCATCCTCCGCCCGGGCCGAGCCCGAAGGAGAAAGGGCGAGCCCGGCGACTGCCGCCGCTGTCACCATCGCCGTGGCGGGGTCCGCGCCACAAGCCGGTGAAACCCCGCCGCCGGCAACGGAGACGCCGCGTCAGGCCGTGCGGATGAAGAGAGCCATTAAGAAAAAATCTGTACTGTAAGTCTGCCTCCTGTTGCACTACAAATGATTTGATCTTTCGGCTTATGTGTTGACTAACTTCGACTTCATTAGTGCTGCAAGTGCCGCGGACCTCCAGCTGACGCCAACTTCGACTGCCCCAGCCCCCGGGTCTTCAACCCGGGAGGGATCATCAAGTGCTGGGCCAGTCGCCGCTGCGTCAGCCCCCGAGGCAACGGCCCCCGAAGGGTCGACGCCCACGGAGCCAACCCCCGGGGCCGACACCGCGCTGCCCGACCTGCCGCCTCCCGAGCTCCAACAAGTCGAGGCCGGGGCCGGTGGTGAGAAACAGGTCGACGCCCCTGGCGCCGCTCCAAAAGATGGCGCAGGTGAGTGTCTGACCACCCCGGCTAGCTACCGGGATCCGCATGCTGTATGCTGAGAACACTTGTGATTGCAGGTGCCCAGCAGCTGACTACTGAAGAAGCCGTGGGAATCTCCGGGAGACCCGATGAGCTGCTGCTGGCCGGATCGGGCAGTCAGGAAGCCGTTGCCACCGACCTGACAGACGACCTGCTACTGACGGATGACAATGTCGATATCCTCAAGAAGGTGCATGACTTTACTATGGTAAGTCCTGAGAGCATTTTCTGACAGTGGCTAAGTCGAGTTGCTAATCTGGCTTTTCCCTTTTTATGCAGAGTGTGATTGCCCGCTCCCGGAAGCAGGCAGAGGAATTGAAGACCCTTGCCCGCGACCGTAAGTAACTCGATGCCCTGAGGAAGCGCCTTGATGATGAGAAGACGGAGAATGTACATCTTGAGAAAGTCAACGCCGAGCTCCAGCGACAACTCGAGAAACAAAAGAAGGAGCTCGAGGCGCATAAAGAGCAGCTCAGGGAGCAAAAGAAGGCGCACCAAGTTAAACCATTGCTTCCCTCGGGTATTTTGCTCTGTATGACTCACCCTGGGTTCTGAAAAGCTTTCCACCACAGAGCTTAGGAGAAATTTAATCAGTAAAGAAGAGCTACTTACTGACGTGAAGAACCTGCTCTATCGCTGTACAGATGACGTCGAGAGGCTGCGGAAGGTGATCGGCGACACTGAGCAACAGTTCGTCGACAGCCTTCGGCGAATCAAGACGCTGGGCGAAGAACTCGAGAGCATCAGGGGGGCCGCCCGGGAGCTGGTGGACGTGGTGGACCCACCAGAAGAAGGCAAAGCGAACCCCTGGCCCCTGCTAGAGCGTCTCCGTGAGGCCCCGAAGAAAGTGATGAAGTTCCTTTCCGAGGCACCTGTCACGTGCGTCAACAATGCCCTCGCAATCGTGAAGTCCTTCCTGCCGGGCGCGAAGCTAGAGATATTTGCTGAAGGCATGGCGGCGGACTGCACCGAGGAGCAATTTGACAAATACCTACTAGAGGCTCAACCTATATCAGAACACATAGTTCAAAGTGTAATGCAGGATTAGGGTACTGAAAACAAGTATTCACTCCCTTGTATATATGGTTTCCTTTGATGTCTCTACTTGTGTATGTGCCTGTGCTGAATTGATATCCAGGCTTACAAGGCATAAGTAGTAGACGCTACCTTGGGTGCAACGACCCTGAAGGTAGCCGTAGCTCCATGTAGAAACTTATCTAACAAGTTGTCCACAACCCGAACTCGTGGGTCTAAAACTGTTAGAAAAGAACGCGAGCATCGTCGCACAATTGCCAGGTTTTAAGGCAAAACTACTCCGAGTGCATTGACTCTGGACGTAGTCAGGGTCGCTCCTTATATGAGCGTGCTCCGCAAGTTAAGTGGGATCCGGACGGACGGATCGGACTTGTTGGGAGCAAATGCGGGCATCGCCGCTGTTGTGCCGTGCTCTTGGCAGAACCGAAACTACTCTGGTACACAGGATGTAGTCGAGGTAGCTCTTTATATGAGCTTATCCAACAACCTGGGTATGAACCAGTCGAACGGATCGATTGTGTTGGGAAAATGCGACTGCTGTCGCGTGCGACCATCCAGGGTCGCGGTGAAAACTGACATGGAGCAGATTTGATCGGGGCGGAGGTTTCCGTCGAGAGATGAAGTCGATAAGTTATGAATGTGGCCATAACCTTCGTATCATTCATGACAAGTAGTCGATTCACACAAATGTTTTCACGTGACAACGGCCATCGTGCGCCTGTGAAGGAGAGTATAACCCGAACGTTGTGGCATACAGCCTCCAAATTGTTTCGAGGAAAAGAGATCTTCCACGCCCCCGGGGATTGGGACATCACCGGGCATTTTCTTATGGGTAGAACTTACGCAGGTTCTAAATGTTCCAGGAATTCAGGATGTCATACCCCTCGGGACATTGTAGTCGATATGACCCTGGTCGGGTGACATGCTTGACGACGAATGGTCCTTCCCATCTTGAGTTGAGCTTGTGCAGGCCGGATTCATCCTGAACGCGACGCAAAACCAAATCACCAATGCTGAACGACCGCTCCCTGACGTTGCGATCGTGATATCGACGGATCCCCTGCAGGTATTGGGCTGACTGAACGAGAGCGGTGCAGCGGACTTCTTCCACAGAATCGAGCTCTAACTGCCTCGCCTCGTCCGCCTCGCCTTCGTTATACATTTCGAACCTGGGAGACTTCCACATGATGTCGGCTGGTAAAATAGCCTCAGATCCGTATACGAGGAAGAAAGGCGTTTGCCCTGTGGCTTTGGACGGTTGGGTCCGAAGCCCCCAGACGACATGCGGCAACTCATGTACCCACTTGCCTCCCTTTTTGCTGTTTTCATCATATAATCTCTTCTTGAGGCCGTCAATTATCAAGCCGTTCGCCCTTTCGACTTGTCCATTGGCCCTTGGGTGTGCGACTGAGACATATTTAACTTCGATGGAAGCATTCTCGCAGAACTCCCAGAACTGGTTCGCCGTGATGTTTGATCCCAAGTCCGTGATGATGGTGTTGGGGAAGCCGAAACCATGCAAAATATCTGAGATGAAGTCGACGACTCGATCTGGCGTGAGCTTGGCTATCGGCTTGTACTCGATCCACTTAATAAACTTGTCGATGGCCACCAGAACATGGGTGAAACCGCCTGGCGCCATCATGAAGGGCCCGATCATGTCAAGACTCCAATAGGCAAAAGGCCAGGATGGCGGTATGGTGATGAGGCTGTGAGCTGGAATATACGTCTGTTTGCCGAAGAATTGACAATTTTGGCACCTGCGCACGAGATCCTCCGCGTCGGTCACTGCGGTGGGCCACCAGAAACCGGCCCTGTATGCTTTCCCCACCAGCGTTCTTGAAGCCGTATGGTTGCCGCAGACGCCTTCGTGGATCTCCCGCAGTATGTCGTAACCATCTTCCTTTGTGACGCACTTCATGAGAACTCCTGACCGAGCGCCACGCCGATAGAGCTTGCTATCAACCAGGACGAAGCCCTTGCTTCTTCGTAAGACGCGTGCCGCCCACGCCGATAGAGCTTGCTGTCGACCAGGACGAAGCCCTTGCTTCTTCATAAGACGCGTGCCGCCTCTGTGCTCCTGGCGTCGATTCCCGCTGGTAGCCATTGATCTTGAATGAAGTCGATAAAAGCCTCTCGCCAGTCCTCTTCGAGCACCATAACCTCCTGATCGGGTTGTTTGGGACCCACGTCGATGGTTACCTGCGGAGAAGACTTGATGGATGGCTGCTTGAGCTCCTGGACGAAGACTCCCGACGGGACCTGGGCGCGCGTGGACCCCAGTTTGGATAGGATATCCGCGCCAACATTGTGCTCCCTCAATACATGATGAACCTCCAGGCTGGAAAAATTGCTTTCCACTTTGCGCACTTCCTGTACATAAGCCTCCATTGTCTCCTTGTTACAGTCCCATTCCTTGTTGACCTGCTGAACAACAAGAAGAGAGTCACCATATACAAGTAGGCGCTTGATCCCTAGTGATATCGCCAAACAAAGACCGTGAAGCAAGGCTTCATACTCGGCTTCATTGTTGGATACCGCCCACAGGATCTGAAGGACATATTTCAATTGTTCACCTCGTGGAGAAATAAGCAGAACACCGGCGCCGCCGCCGTCGAGCTTGAGGGACCCATCAAAATACATGGTCCAGTGCTCTGGTTGTCCACCGGGGTTGGGACTTGATTCTCTCTCCATTCAGCCATGAAGTTGACTAGAGCCTGTGACTTGATTGTAGTGCCTGGCTTGAAGTCTATTGACAAAGCCCCCAGTTCCACTGCCCACTTGGATATGTGCCCCGGGGCATCTTGATTATGAAGAATATCCACCAGCGGGAAGTCTGTGATCACAGTGATCTTGTACTCGTCGAAGTAATGGCGCAGCTTTCTTGATGTGATTAAGATTGCATACAAGAGCTTTTGAACAGCTGGATACCGTACCTTGGATTCCGTGAGGACTTCACTGATGAAGTAGATAGGCCTCTGCACTCCAAATGCATGGCCTTCCTCGCCTCACTCGACTGCAATAGCACTGCTGACAACATGAGATGTTGCCGTGATGTAAAGTAGTAGATCCTCCCCTGGCAACGGTGACGTAAGGATCGGAGGTGACTGAAGATGATGTTTCAGATCCTGCAAGGCCCGCTCAGCCTCCTCCGTCCATTTGAACTTATCCTGGCGTTTCAGGAGCTTGAAGAAAGGTAGTCCTCTCTCCCCGAGTCGGGAGATGAACCTGTTCAGGGCCGCCATACAACCTGTTAACTTCTGCACATCCTTGATTGTGGCCGGAGCCTCCATATCAGTGATGGCCGTGATCTTTACAGGGTTGGCTTCAATGCCCCGGTTGCTGATGATGAACCCGAGCAATTTCCCTGAAGGCACTCCAAAGACGCACTTGGTGGGATTGAGTTTCCACCAAAATCTGCGCAGACTGCTGAATGTTTCCTCCAAATCTGCAATTAAGTCGCTGGATGCCCTGGTCTTGATGACGACGTCATCCACATAAGCCTCAACATTCCGGTGCAGCTGATCCGTGAAACACATCTGGATCGCACGCTGATAGGTTGCTCCTACATTCTTCAACCCGAAGGACATTGTTTTGTAGGCGTAAGTCCCGTACGGGGTGATGAAAGCAGTCTTGATTTGATCCTCCTCCTTGAGCGCGATCTGATGATAACCTGAGTAACAATCAAGAAAACAAAGAAGGACACAACCAGCTGTCGAATCGACAACTTGGTCAATACGCGGCAGCCCAAAATGGTCTTTTGGGCAATGCTTGTTGAGATCAGTGTAGTCGACACACATTCTCCATTCATTGTTCTTTTTCTTTACAAGAACGAGATTCGCTACCCACTCTGGATGGATTACTTCTTTAATGAATCCAGCCGCGAGAAGTTTAGCGATCTCCCATTTAATAGCCTCACGCTTGTTGTGGGCAAACCTCCGCAGGCATTGCTTTTTAGGCGTAGCCTTCGGGTGTACATTCAAAGCATGCTCGATCAACTCCCTGGGCACCCCTGGCATGTCCGCTGGTTTCCATGCGAATATGTCTCGGTTAGCCCGAAGGAAGCTGACGAGCGCGAATTCCTATTTCTCACCTAAGCCGGCGCCGATGATAGCGGTCTTAGATTAATCTCCCTCCTGAAGCTGGATCGACTTGAGGGCCACGTCATCAGTCGACTGGATGCTCGACTTGCTGGCCTTCTTGGAAGGAATCTCCAGCCTGAATTGGGAAAGCTGCTGCGCGGCCGCGAGTACTTCTCCCGAAGCATCTGGCACGCGAGTAGTCGAAGCATATTGGATCGCCTCCTGATTACAGTCATATGACTTCTTCAGGTCGCCACGGAGGGTGAGTACCCCACTGAGTCCTGGCATCTTAAGAAGCAAATATACGTAATGCGGCACTGCCATAAACTTGGCGAGTGCCGGTCGACCCAATATAGCATGGTAAGAAGATTCGAAGTTAGCCACCTCGAACTTGATGAACTCGGTACGATAGTTCTCCCGCGTGCCAAAGGTGAGTGGGAGGACCACCGTACCCAGCGGGTGTGCCGCGTTACCTGGGACGATGCCGTAAAAGGGGGACTTGCTGGAAACCAGCATGTCCTTGAAGTCCAGGCCCATTTTCTTCAGAGTGATGACGAAGATGAGATTGAGCCCACTCCCGCCATCAATGAGGACCTTGGTGAGCTCGACCTCTGCCACCACAGGATCCAGGACTAAGGGGAACTTACCGGGCTCCGAAAAGCTCATCCACTGGTCGTCGCGGGAGAATGAGATGGGGACCTCCGACCAACGGAGTGGTCGTGGTACCGCCGGCTCGATGGACAAAATCTCCAGGAGAAGCAGCTTCTGGTCCCGCCTGGAACCAAAATCCTCGTCTCCCCCGAAGATGACGTTGACAACCTTCGAAGCGTCTTGAAACTTCGGGTTGCGCCCATGATCTTCTTGATCATCATCCTCGGGTTCTTTGTCAGCAGGCTTCTTGTTCTTCTTTCCGCCACCGGAGTTGCTGAACGTCCTCCGAAGGTGGTAGCAGTCGATGGCGGCGTGGTTGGCGCCCGGATGCCACGGGCACTTCTTCTGCAGGAGCTTCTCGAACTCCTCCTGCGTCGTCGACTTCTTGCCCCGCGAAGGACGATCGATAGCCGTGATGACATCATCTGGCTTTCGTTTCCGGGGTGGACCCGAAAAATCCCGCTGGCCTTTGTCGTTGCGGTTGTCGTTTGGATGCCTCAGATTGCTATCCTGACACCGTGGGAACCGCTCCCGCATCTTCTCCTCCTGTTCGGACCAATCGTGCATCATATCACGAAGGCCCGCAACAGTCTTTGGCCTGTTCCGCCCGAAATCCCTGTAGATGCCCGGGTCGGTGATGCCGTTGTAGAAGCAATCGATGATGTCATCCTCCGAGATGTTCACGATGGTAGCGCGGACGTCGAAGAAACGACGCGTGTAGGACCGCAGAAGCTCGTTACGTTCTTGCTTGCACTGGGAAAGATCGTGTCGAGTACCTGCACGGGCAATCGCTCCCTGGAAATTGTCGATGAAGACCTTCTTAAGTCGTTCCCAGGAGTCGATGGAGTTGCTGCCGAGGCTCTCCAGCCAAGTGAGCGGCGCGGGATCCAAAGCCATTGGGAAGTAGACGACTTTGGTAATGTTTGAACCCCTGCTACCTCGATGGCCGTGGAGTAACAACGGAGCCATTGTTGAGGAGCCTGCTTACCGTCGTACTTGGTAATGCCGATGGGTTTGAAGCCCTCTGGGTACTTGTAGCTGCTGAAACGTACAGAGAAAGCAGGAAACCGATCGCTACAGTCAGTACCTTCATTTTCGACTTCTTCGCGGGTCTTGCGCCTGGAAGAGATCACAGTCCGCGCGTCGCGGCTGTCATTGATGTGCTGGCGCAGATCCTCTGGAGGAAGTCGATGATTGGCTTGTCGCAGATGACCTCCTTGCGGTGGCTGCTACCTCCCGCCAGGGGCCTGACTCCCGCGAGCGTTGTCGTTGCTGAGATGGCTTCGAGGGCGGCCACCAGCCGTTCGGCTGTGAGCCTGACTTTGACTCTCACCCACGCGCTCCTCTCTGATGGTGGACGCCGGATTGTGTTGATCCAGCTGGATCCAAGCCTTCTGCGCGTAGAGAAGTGCTTGACGCACCTCCGGATCATGGCTGTGCTCGAGAATAGCCGTCACCCTGGCGATGTTGGCCACCGGAGTCCTGAAACCCCATTCACTTACGGCGGCAAACTCAGGATCAAGCTCGTGATGCATAGATCGCCTACGCTCGTTGGTTCTCCTCCGCCGGATTGCGCGGGCCCTGTTCCTGGCCCTCCGCGCCTCATGATCAGCGTCGTTCTCATCGCCAGCATTGGCCATGATCTCATCTTCGGAGATCGCTTCAAAGTTGACGATGGGAGGATCCCCATCATCCTCGCCTTCTTCGGCCATCAGCACCTGGCGGGAGGAAAGGTCATGAGAGCTTTCATCGACTAGTTCAGTCGACCCCTCCACCTCAGCGGCCAATGGCCTGCCCTCTTGGAAGGGCAATGGCTCGAGGTGAGCCACAAGCCGACCCTCTTCCTCGAGTAGATCGGAGAGCATCATGCTCCTCCAATGCACAATGCGCCCCTTCAGCAAAGAGGTGATCACCAAATCACCGGAACCAGAACAACCCGAAGCCCCCCGACACGCAGTGGCTCCAGGCTTGCCGTCCCGGAGCAGCAAGTCCAGATCCTTCTCTAACATGGAGAGGGACCCAGATACGTTGGCCTCCTGAAGATCAGTGGCCGGTTTGCATGAGCCGAGTTGAGATCGGCCATGCGGATCCCTAGATTGGAACAAGTCCAAACCAGGGGAAGTTGTCGCAACATCAGAAGAAGTCGAGCCTGGAGAAGACTCCATCTCGATCTGTGCTGCGGAAGTATGGAGCGGCAAGTTGTCGAGCTCGTTGACGAACTTGTCGAGGCCGCTGCGAGGATCCGCAGCGAAGGTTTTTGGCCTCATGTCGACGAGGAATCGCCGAAAGTTGCCCGCACCATCTGCGATGCAAACCCACGAGCAAAAAATGAATGTCGTACCCCGAGAGGGAACTGACCTGACGAAATTGAAAGATGCCATCGAGCTCGCTGGTGGATCTTCGACGCACTCCCCTACCTGGTGCGCCAGCTGTCGGTGTTTAACCAGCTGCCCACCGTGGGATATACCCAAGGTGGTAAGTTTTGGGTTAAGGGACGCCGAGATCAGGAACTCGAAGGTGCAAGGAACACAAAGCTTAGACAGGTTCGGGCCGCAAGAAGCGTAACACCCTACGTCCTGTATGGCGGTTTGTATTGCCTTTGATGTAGAATGACCTAGTGATCTTCTGTTTTGAGAGGGGTCCCTAACCTCCCTTATATACCCGAGAGGCCAGAGTTACAAAGATGCTAACCAACCTCCGCTGAGGGATCATACCAGAACATATCTTCGAGTAGATCCCCTCCGTGTTGGTTAGCTCTATCTCCTATTTAAACGGGATAAACAAGAGATAAACAAAATGAATAAGAGATAAGACGGACTTAATCTCTTAGACCTCTTTAAACTATGTTATGTGCCCAGTCCGATGGCCCCGGGTCTGACAGATACCACTAGCTTGCCTAAATTTACTCGACCTAAATTGCAGCATCAATATCTTATTAGTGCAAACATTATTTCATACCCGAACTCTCTGGACCATATTTACGAAAACTCCGGACACAAAACCCAGAGTATCCGGACATCTGTGTTACTGACATTGTTTGAAGTGCTTTAAGTTTCAGATTTGCCTATTCAACCCCCCCCCCTCTAGGCATCTTGGGATCCTTTCACTTCGGTACTGATGTCCTTTCACCAAGAAGCGTTTGTACCCAAGGTAAACTACCTTTCTAGAACCTTCCAGGAAAGATGATATGGTGTCATCCATGCAGATAGTGCATCCTGTCCTACCTTTGACTTATCCCTAAAGGACAAATAGAGCCTGGTAATTATGGATGGTGATAAAGATAATGGCTCTTAGATTAAAGGTCTACCGTGTAAAACCTTCAATGATATCGATACCCTCTTTCCGTAGAGTTTCCATCTCTTGCATCAGAGTCTCAAGGAAAATATCTATATCGATACTAGGATGCTTGGGTCCATGTATAAGGATGGATAGCAGAAGATACTTTCTCTTCTGGCACAGCCATGTAGACAGGTTGTACATCATCAAGATCACTAGTCATGTGCTGTGAGTGCTAGTCCTTTCACAAAACGGATTCATTCCATTTGTACTCAACGCAAACCGAACATTCCTTGGATCATTTCCAAATTCCAAATAATACCGCTTATCGAACTTCTTCCACTAGCAAGCGTCAGCTGGATGTCGAAGCTTTCCGTCGCCCTTCTTGCGCTTATCTGAATCCCACCGGCGCATCAATTCAGCATCCTTTGGGTTGAAGAAATGCCTCATACGATCGGCAACTGGGAGGTACCATATAACTATAGCAGAAATTCTGCTCTGCTTCTTAGAGATGCCTAAAGTACTATCTGTTGGCTTAATAGAGGCAACACTATTCGTTGCATCCTTCCTCTTCCTTTTGTTCCCATCTCCTGTACCTTGATTGTCACCACCACAATAATCTTCATTGTTTTTGAATTGACTTGCAGAACATACATGGCATTTATCAAAATCCTTGAAAGTATCCCCACGATACAAAATACAATGATTTGGGCATGCATGAATTCTTTCCACACGCATCGTGAACAGGCTGAAAAGCTTCTTTGCTCGATTGTTGGTAGGCACTTTATTGGGATTTGCAAGAAACCAAGCCAAGATACGCATGAGATAATTGAAACTACCGTCTGACCAGCTGTGCTTAGCCTTTCGGGTCAACAACTCAAGTATGAAACGAAGAACGGTCCAGTATTTTGCATATCCTCTAGATCGGTCATACATATTTTTCTCTGCTAATTTTTTCACCGTCTCAAAGTTTGCCAACCCCTTAGCACTACCAACCAATAGCTCCTCGTTGGTGTGACGCAACAACTGGCTCAGAAAATCACTGTCATCAAGTTCATCATCACTACTATCATCACTGCCACCATCGATGGGCCCCCGTCGACACCATCACCATAGCCTCCACCCACATCTTCATCGCTGCCAGCATCATCAAAATCATCATAAGCATCAAACAATCTATAAAACTCAACGTCTTATATGATTTCATCGAGTGGATTCTCGGTGGTGGTGCTTTCTCGATATAATACGTCCAGATCATGTAGTTATCTACAAAACCACCCACCAACATATACGATCTGATTGTAGTTGCATCGCTGAATACTCTCATATTCTTGCAGATTTTCCATAGGCACAGTATCCTCTGTGTCTTCTCAGTTCATACGTGTTTTTTCTGTACATTGAATGAATTTATTAAGTTCTCCAAGGAAATAGGCCTCCGTACTTCGTGCTTTGTACATCCATGTCCTAGAAACAAATAATTTAAATAGATTAAAATAATCTCTTCAATTATTTGATAAATAAATAGTAAATAAATATATACTTTTATATATGCTTAGATATTGGAAAAAGTCAAATTAACATGTACTAACTAAAAAAATCAAAACCCAACCTATTATTGCACCACCAAATCTTGGGGAAAAAGTATCTTGCATGTATGTAAATATAAAAAATCAAATCTTCTTCTCTCTCCTCCATGGATCTAGAAATTTATTTACTTAGTAATGAAGATTGGGCCTAAATGATGATTACATAATCTTGTTCTCCTACTAATATAAAATAACATAACTTCATCCAAAATTGAGGCAAATGGAGCCCCAAATAGCAAATCCACACCATGGAGATCTAACTACAGGTAAGAGAGCTCCATTTGAACCTTAAAACTACCTAAAAAGCTTAAAAAAGATATTGGATTAGCATCAACTTACCTCCTAGAGCCCCCAACTCGAAGGAAATTAATTTTAAAACCTCCCTTCCCCTTTTTTTTTAATTTTTGGGCAGCTCCCCTGAGCAACCAACGGGCTGTCGGGAGGAGGAAGAAGGCTTGCATCCAGATTTCTATGGGCTCATTTTCAGGGCGGATGCCGTCACCTGTTCCTAAAGATGCATTTTTATGGGCGGGTCAACTGCTATAGTAACCACGCTCCTTTTGTAGGAACGGGTTACATTTTGACCCGCTCTGGAAAAAATGGAGTGTTGCTACGAGATCGCTTTTGTAGTAGTGGTTTCAAAACGTAGTTCATTTTAGTTTTTTCTAGATTTACAGTGTTTGCTGTGCATATAGATATAACAGTAGAAATCTTACCGAGCAAAGCCGCACCTTTTGGTGATTGGGCCAGTGTTTTTTTTGTTTCAAAATAGTTTTAGTTGGTGGTAGGTGAGGTTCAAAGCTGAGTTACATGAAATTTTCGTTTGCTATCATCGCTAGAGGATAGTTTTGCAGGACCGTTTTTCTTCCTTTTGCAGCAGTTGTGCTTAATTTGTGGCTCTGAGTAATTCTGGACGGGTCATTTCATCGGTATATTTTTTCCTCAATGCAGTTATGAACCTGAGGTGTGCAACAAGGTTGCTTGTTTCAGGTTTGGCTGATGTGCTTGGGTCTCTGTCTGTTCGTGTTTAGTGATCGCTCGATCCTCCATCCAAAGTCTCTGTCGCCTGCTCGCTATTCTTTCTAGATATAACTTATATCTGATATAGGTTCAGGGATAAGTTACCAAAGGTGCATCTCTTTCGTTACAACTACAAATGTGAGAACTTTTCTATGTTGAAGCTATCAGAAAATTAAGTCTGCTCTGATCGAGTGGACCTGATTGAGGAGACACACAGTTGTACAAATAAGGTAGATAGGACTGTCGTTGAGATTGTTACATCGCCCAGGGCCCCTAAGCAAAGTGATGCTGCTAGATGGATAAGGTTTGTTCTAGTAGCAGGAAGACGTTTGTACCAGTTTAGAAGAGAGTTTAACCTCCGCAGGTCTTATCCTTTTGGTACAGGAGTCTCTCTTTTTCTTTTCTTATTTTTGCGAAACTGGTACAGCAGGAGCCTCTATGAGTCTATAAACCAAAACTCCACAGCATTGCGATTCCCTGGTGCTTAAACCATAGCCACCATCAACCAATCTCGATTTGTAACCATAATTTTATTATTCCAAATAACTGCAATTGCCAACTCAGCATTACTGTTGATAGGTGTCATTACATGTTTCCCTTCATCTCACATGCACATCCAAAAGTGAGATTTCAGTCTTACTAACAATTCGTGTTGACACAGCAAAAGTTGCAGTGCTCCTACCACTTCATTTCTTATGAGCATGTACCGTAAGCATATACCGGGAGAGTTCTCATGTTCCTCTTTCCAGAACATGGAGAAATAAAACGTCATGTTTTCTCTCAATGAATTTTTCCCAATGTCAAATGTAGCTATTGATCTGAATTTGGACAGTAATCTATACCAAACATCTCAAATTTAGTTGAAATTGAATATGTATTCACCAAGGCACGAGTGTCATCTTGTATCACATAGAAAATGCAAGATTGTTTGCGAAATGTATTATAAAGCTATGTAGTTGTCATATCTGAAGCATTGTATTTAATTGAATTCAACCATATAAGATCTTTACAGGCATATTCGAAACTAGAAAGTAAAGGCTTGGGATAGTGGAGCTGCAGATTTTCTAGGTGAAGTCTATTTTTTTGAGACAAATCAGAGTATTATAACTGCATGTTAAATCATTTTTTTTCTAAGCTGACATTTCATTAGGCGGAGCCCCCAAACCAAATGTCGTATTAACTTGTAATATAATTAAGAAATGGCGAATCAGTTCTTACAAGTAGCATTACAATATATGTCTATCTAGAGTGTACATCTAAATAAGTAACCTGTGAAATAAGCAACACTCGGACAAGGGAGTTCCTCGATCAACACGGGGCGCTGGGCTCGTAGTTCTGCCCCTTCTGCCCTACCGTGGCGGAAGACACTGACCACCTGCTCTTTTCGTCCCCTCGCGTCGCCATGTTCTGGGCCTCGATCTGCCTCGGTGCGCCGCCGCATGGTGTGCCGACCTGATGAGGGCCGTCCCCGTCTCGGCAGGCCCCCTCCGGCACACCGCCATCCTTCTCCTCCTCTGGATCGTATGGAAGAGTGTTAGTACCCCATCATCTCCAGCCAGGCCGGCAACACTCCGTCAAAGCTCCACGCCCAAGAAGCCCAATGCATGTGTCACTGGACCGGAATGGGTCCACTCGCTTGCATGCGAGCAACAGGGCTGAGCCCATGTACGAGAACTATATCTATGCGAGTGAAAGGAAGAGAGAGGGGGAAAAACAAATTGTACACGTATCTTCTTTCCTAAGCTGTCCTCTGCTCTTCCTTCCTAATCCTGTTCTTCCGATTCCCGAATTCGATTACCCCTTGTTTCCTACTCCCTGCTACCTTCTCGCTGCTAACAATTGGTATCAGATTAGTCGATCCTTGGGGTTCTTCAGTTCTGATCTTATTCTCTAATCCATCGATCGATTTCGCAAGGGATTTGGTAGAGCTCTGTCAGCACGATTCCAATCCGTGAATTGTGCTGAAATCTCGTAATTCCAGTCCATGCTTACTCGATCTGTGGCGAATAGATCACACTGGATTCCCATCCGCCGCACGATCATTTCACCAGGCTGCAGCGAAGCCAAGGCGCCATGAATCCCGAACACAAGCTCCTCCTCGACGAGATGTCCAAGCGTATCTCCGATGAGTTCTCCAAGCGTTTCTCTGAGAATGACTCGAAGTGGAACCAGCACCTCTCCGACTTCGAGTCCGATCTGGATCGCAAGATCTCGGACTTCACCACCACCCAGGACGCGCGCGTCGCCATTCTCGAGAGGGCGGCATCGGCGGTGGATGCGTGGCGCCCCGAGATTGACGCGTCCGTCAACGACATCCGCCTCGAGGTGAAGAAGCTGAACATCCACTGCGAGCGGGCGGCTCTCGAGCGCCGTTACCCGGCTCCAGCAATCCTTCCATCACCACTACCACCAGCTGCCGAGCGCCCATCTTCCGGATCCACAGCTGACAGGCCCAGCGGGCACCGCCTCGACTTGTTCCACCGGGAGGATGACCATGGGGTCGTCACGACCTTGGTCCATCCCCCGGTCAAGGGTACGTGCTCACCTCCACTTCCACTTCCTACACCTGTTACATCCGGTTCTCGCTACGGACTGTCCGGCTCAGGGAAATTGCCTAAGCTTTCATTTCCTCTGTTCACTGGCTCCCAACCTAAGCTATGGATTAGTCGCGCAGTAGATTATTTTGATCTGTGTGCTGTTGAGGAACATTTCTGGGTTCGTGTAGCTGCTATGCACTGCACAGATGCGGCAGCCAGATGGCTCCAATCTGTTTCCCTGAAACTGAAAAGTTGTTCCTGGTCCGATTTTTGCACTATGATACTAGATAGGTTTGGTTGCGACCACTATGAAATGCTCATCAGGCAGCTGTTTCACATTAAACAGACTGATAGTGTTTCCTCTTACATTGAGAATTTTGCTGAACTTGTTGATCAATTAGCAGCTTATTCAGGCTCTACTGATCCCCAATTCTATACACAACGTTTCATTGATGGCCTAAAAGATGATGTAAAATCTATTGTTCTGTTACAACGTCCTACTTCTTGGGATACTGCTTGTGTTCTCGCGCGTTTGCAGGAGGAGGTGTCGGATCCTTTCAAGAGAAGAGACACTAGAAGAGTGGATTCATCTTTCCAGCCCAGGCCAGCATTTAAACAACCTCACCCTCTTCCGGTTCCACCATTGAAGCTGGATAAACCTTCACCTGTCCAATCAGAGGATAGGCGAGTCGTTGAAGCTACCAGAGCTGTTACTATAGACGATAAATGGGCTGCGGTCAAAGCATATCGCAGAGCTCAGGGTTTATGCCAGAGGTGTGCCATGAAATGGTCTCGTGATCACAAGTGTGCACCGACAGTACAGCTGCATGTGCTGCAAGAGTTGTTGGATATTTTTCAGTTGGAAGATATTTCATCTCCTGATTCTCCTCGACCTGGCAGTTTTTCTGGTGAGCAACTTTTTATGACTCTGTCTGTTGCTGCTTTGTCTGGTACTCCAACTCCCAGAAACCATGAGTATGCTAGGCTCTATTCAAGGCCATCAGATAAATATTTTGGTCGACTCCGGTAGCTCCCATACCTTCCTGAGTCAGCAGATGGCTACTAAGTTACAAGGGGCTCAGTCTGTACCAATTCCATTGCAAGTACAAGTGGCTGATGGGAATGTGCTGCAATGCTGTCAACATTTTCCAGCAGCAGTTTGGTCTATTCAGGGATGTGATTTCCAGGCTGACCTCAAGGTTTTACCTCTATCCTCTTATGATATGATCTTGGGTTTAGATTGGTTGGAGCAATTTAGCCCAATGAAGGTCCATTGGCAGCACAAGTGGCTCACCATTCCATATCAGAATTCTTCTGTTACACTATTTGGCCAGTTACCTGAATTTCCTGACGGTTCAATGGTACAAGTCTGTGCTGTGACAGTTCCTGTTGGGGAGTAAGTGCAAGTATCCATCCCTCCAGAAATCCAGCAACTGATTGAATTATATGCAGAACTCTTTGAGGTTCCTAGTGAACTACCTCCTTCACGGCATTGTGACCATGCTATACCCCTGGTTCCTGGGGCTGCTCCATTCAGCATACGACCATACAGATTTGCTCCTCATCTTAAAGATGAAATAGAAAAGCAAGTCCAGGAGATGTTAGCTGCTGGTTTCATTCAGAAGAGCTCCAGTCCATTTTCTTCATCAGTTTTGTTGGTAAAGAAGAAAGACAACAGTTGGAGATTCTGTGTTGATTACAGGCACCTTAATGCTATTACTGTCAAGGGCAAGTTTCCGGTTCCTATTATTGATGAATTTTTGGATGAGTTGTCTCAGGCTAGCTGGTTTTCCAATTTAGATTTGAGATCTGGATTTCATCAAATCAGACTCAAGCCTGGAGAAGAATTCAAAACAGCCTTTCAGACACACTTTGGGCAATTTGAATTCAGAGTGGTGCCTTTTGGCCTCACTGGAGCTCCTGGTACCTTTCAAGATGCTATGAACACTACATTAGCCCCGTATTTGAGGAAATTTGTATTGGTATTCTTTGACGACATTCTTATCTACAGCAAGTCCTGGGCAGAACACCTCACCCACATCAAGCTGGTTTTTGATCTGTTGCTGAGGGATCAATGGAAGATAAAGTTGTCCAAATGTGCTTTTGCACAAAGACAAATTAGCTATTTGGGTCATATCATCAGTGAGCAAGGTGTAGGTACTGACCCTATCAAAATTTCAGCGATAGCTAATTGGCCAACTCCCTCTTCTGTTAAAGAATTAAGAAGTTTTTTGGGTTTGGCTGGATATTACAGAAAGTTTGTGAGGAACTTTGGGATTATCAGTAAACCACTCACTAAACTTCTCAAGAAAAATGTATTGTTTGTATGGACCCATCATCATGATCAGTCCTTTGAAGCATTGAAAACTGCTTTATGCAATTCGCCTGTGTTAGCACTTCCTGATTTTTCCAAGGTATTTTCTATAGAGACTGATGCGAGTGGCACTGGTA
This sequence comes from Panicum hallii, assembly GCF_002211085.1. NCBI lineage: Eukaryota > Viridiplantae > Streptophyta > Magnoliopsida > Poales > Poaceae > Panicum > Panicum hallii. Next base: position 49,421,075 of record NC_038050.1, read on the forward strand.
TAGGGGCAGTTCTCCTTCAAGATGGTCTTCCACTTGCATTTTTGAGCAAGGCATTGGGTCCTAAATCTCAAGGGCTTTCAACCTATGAAAAGGAATATATGGCCATATTGCTAGCTGTACAGCAGTGGAGGCAGTATTTGCAGCATGCTGAATTTATTTTTTCCGCGGATCAAAGGAGTTTGACACAACTTAATGAGCAACGATTGCACACCCACTGGCAACAAAAGGTTTTTACCAAACTGCTGGGGCTTCAATATAAAGTGGTGTACAAAAAAGGGGCTGAAAACGGTGTCGCAGATGCCCTTTCTAGGAAAACGGACCATGAAGGCCATTGTGCTGCTATATCAATATGCACTCCACAGTGGGTTTTGGAGGTTCAATCTGGTTACCAAAGGGATGAACATGCTTCTTCTATCATAGCTAAGCTGTCCATTGACCCTGCGGCTGTTCCAAATTTTGCATTCGCCAATGGGTTACTGCGTTACAAGAATAGAATTTGGGTGGGCAAGAATCCTCAGTTGCAACTTAAGTTGTTACATGCTTATCATTCCATTGCCGTTGGCGGCCATTCCGGCGCTCCTGTTACATATATGAGATTAAAGCAGGCCTTTGCATGGGCCGGCATGAAAACTGCAGTCACCAGTTTCGTGAAAGCATGTTTAACTTGCCAGCAAGCGAAACCAGATAGGACTAAACTACCGGGACTACTCCAGCCTCTGCAAGTTCCATCGGGGGCATGGCAGCTCGTATCTCTTGATTTTGTGGAAGGCTTGCCTTTGTCAGGAAGTGTCAATTGTATTCTGGTGGTTGTCGATTCCTTCACAAAATATGGTCATTTTGTTCCATTGAAGCACCCATTCACTGCTGCTGTGGTGGCCAAAGCATTCATGAACCAGATTTATCGTCTGCATGGTATGCCGTCAGCCATAATATCTGATCGTGATCGGATTTTTACAAGTTCATTTTGGAAGGAGCTGTTCAGATTGGCCGGTGTCGAGCTACACATGAGCTCCAGTTATCACCCACAGTCCGATGGTCAAACTGAGCGCCTCAACCAATCCATGGAGACGTTCTTGCGTTGTTTTGTTAATGCTTGCCCTTCTAAATGGTCCCAATGGTTGGCAGCCGCCGAGTTCTAGTACAATGCTAGCCCACACTCCGCTATTGGACGTTCTCCGTTCGAGGCATTATATGGTTACCCTCCAAAGCATTTCGGTCTATCAGCTATTGATTCTGTTAAGACCCCAGATTTATCTGAATGGCTGCAGAATAGGGAAGTCATGAATAATCTCATCCACCATCACTTGCTTCGGGCCAAGCAAAGGATGAAGAAGCAGGCGGATAAAAACCGTTCAGAGCGTCAATTCTCAGTGGGCGATAAGGTTTTCCTCAAGCTCCAACCGTACGTACAGTCTTCTTTGGCTCCCCGATCCAACATGAAGTTGGCTTTCAAATATTTCGGGCCTTATGAGGTTCTTGAACGTGTTGGTTCCGTCGCTTACAAGTTGAAGCTTCCACCTCATTCAACTATCCACCCGGTTTTCCACGTCTCACAATTGAAACCATCGACAATGCCATCATCTGAGGTACTAGTTCCTTTGCCTGCCTCCATAGAACTGCCTCACGTCCCACAAAAGATTATGCAGGAACGAACAGTACATCTCGATACTCGTCCGGTGCGTCAGTGCGTCAGGTTCTTGTGAAGTGGTCGGGTTGGCCGAATTCGATGGCTACCTGGGAGGATGTCACTGCCCTGAAGCAGCGCTTCCCCAGGGCGCCCGCTTGGGGTCAAGCGGGTTCTCAAGAAGGGGGGAATGTTAGTACCCCATCATCTCCAGCCAGGCCGGCAACACTCCGTCAAAGCTCCAGGCCCAAGAAGCCCAATGCGTGTGTCACTGGACCGGAATGGGTCCACTCGCTTGCATGCGAGCAACAGGGCTGAGCCCATGTACGAGAACTATATCTATGCGAGTGAAAGGAAGAGAGAGGGGGGAAAAACAAATTGTACACGTATCTTCTTTCCTAAGCTGTCCTCTGCTCTTCCTTCCTAATCCTGTTCTTCCGATTCCCCAATTCAATTACCCCTTGTTTCCTACTCCCTGCTACCTTCTCGCTGCTAACAAAGAGCCGGAACCGCATGGTGTTCGACGGGGTGAATCAAGGGGCGGCTGCCATGTGCTCGGTGATCAACGAGCATGCTAGCCTGTGGATCGTCCGCGTGCCCCGCCGCCTCGACACTGAACCTCTTGAAGCCTGTTGTAACTCACTTTTGGATGTAACATGATCAACGTGGTAAACTCTCCCTCCCCTTGCTGTAACTCTGACGCGCTGAGCCGGCGTTGTAAACCACTTGGGCTTTGCCCTGTTAATCGAGTTCAGGTGGGCGATCTCCGCCCCCCGTTGCCGCCTTAAAAAATAAAATTAGAGAAAAAGTACGAGTTTTATTGAAGATAGCTAGTACTACAATTAATTCAGAAGTCATGAAAATTTCTAGTGTGAGTGTATAGTAAATCCATAATATCCATTGTACGTTGAAAATTTCCATCAACGTGTGATCTGCCTCGTGCTCAGTGTCTCAGTTAACAAAGCAAATGTATAAAAGCAATCTTATGAGAGTAAACATGAATCTGAAGAAAATGTAGCAGAGAAATGTGATTGTGAATTCTTTAAGATCATCAAAATCTTCATGTTCCTATGTAGAGCAAAGTAAACTATGGAAAAGCAGCAACCTTCTAAACACGACGAATCCTAGGCTCAAACCGGATAATTTTATGGTGCCACGTCGTCCGTTAACCTGCTAACCGTTGGATCTAGCGAGCTCGCAACATAGACCGTTCGATCAGGGTCAGGGCAGATCGGTCACCCGTTAATCCGCGAACCTTAGCGCTCGCGAATCCCCACGAACCCGCTCATCCCTCCGCCTCCGGCCGCTGCCTCTTCTCTGCCCCTGCTGCGGCACCTGACACTGGTGATGTAAACGAATCAGATACAGACGGATATCAATGATACTTATTTGTTTTCACATTTTCTATCGGATTCGGATTCGAACACGGATAGCCTCGGATACAATTATAAATACGGTTTATTTCGGTTACGAATACAAATATATATGTATCGAATATGGAGCGAGCCGGGTGCGGATAATGTCGGACACGGATGTTTCTTCGGATATCAAGTAAAACCAACATTCGTATATATCACACGTGTTGTAACCATTTCAACACCCTATGAGTCCAAATTCTAACTAGATTACACTTAACGAAGCAAAGTAACGCTTAATGAAGCAAAGTAACGTTTTATTTAACAAGTTTATGTACAAATGAAGTCAATTAATTATTTAACTAGCAAATGTCAACACAACTGACGTGAAATTTTATGATTCGTGTTGAACTAAAAGAATTATATTAAATTAATAGATACATTTATATTGGTATTAACCAATTTAACAGTAATTATGAAATAATTATGAAAACAGAGGGAGAACTCTAATTAGCTTTTAATTAGAAATACTAGTTTAAATAGATATTAATCAAATTAATTCTAAATTTAATTATAAACATGAACTATGGTAAAAAACGCTGCGAGACGATAGCTTACGCTAAAACAATGCAACAAGAACAGATCGAAACGGAGCTAAAATGGTCGATCAGTGAGCTATACAGGGTTATAGGGATCTAAACGCGATAAACCGCAGATTTCAGGGGCTAGCAGACGAATTTCGCATGGCACAGGCAACAGTGCCCGTGAAAAGATTAAAGGCTAGGGCCAGATCTGCAAAAGAGAATGGGCCGAACTGCAGAAACCTAATATTACTAGGGGGTTATCTGTAAAATACATACGACACGAGGAAATGATGGGAAATTACAGAGTTGCTTGAGAGTCTTATTGCAAAACCTTGAGAACTTGCTCCCATGACCGACCGGCGGCACTGGCCGCACAGCTCGTCGGCACGGCGGCGCGCTAGGGACCGCGTTGAGGAGGGGAATAGGAAGAGGAGGAGATGGGGAACCTGATGTGGCGCTCACCAGTGGCGAATCTCCTTCGCCTTGATCGGAATTTGAAGCATGGCGGCGGCGGTGGCTCTGCTTCCGCGGCGAGCCTGGTCCAGCGGCGGGGCGTCGACGAGGAAGGGTGGGCCAGGTGTAGTTCGGTGCAGGGAACGTCGAGGAGGCCTCGGATTCGCTCAACGAGTGACGGCCGCGACGAATCGGGCGGAGGAAGCGGTGGCGGTGTTCTGCTCGGTTGTAGCGAGCAGAGGCAGCGGCGGGGTGGAGCGACGCTGCGCAGGGGGCGACCGAGGCATCGGGCGTGCGGAGCTAGGGCTCGTGGGGCACGGTAAAAAGGGCGTGCGCGCCCGAGATCGCGCCGGTCTCGGCGGGAGAAAAGAAAGGAAGGAGACAGAAAGAAAAAATAAAGAAAAGAAAAATAATTCTTTTCTTCAGCTTGGAAAAAAGAAATAAGCTCTACAAATTGTGATTAGATTTGAGGAAAAATCTAGATAATTCTCAAAAAATTTAAAAGATTAAATAAAAATATTTGAAAAGATATTCACGTCCTAAAATTCTAACATAATAAAGAATTGAGACCCCCCGGATAAATACATAGTAGTCATAGCTCTAGGCAAGGCCGCCGGACGCGGCGGCGCGCAAGGACAAGAACGGCCGCAAGTGGCCGTGCTCCCGCCGGGACGACCCGGCAGTGAACACCACCGTATTCCATTTCCAGATCGAGAACCACCTCGCGACGGTGGTGCCAGCTCGTGTTCGAGCGTAGCAGGGAGGTGGTCCTCGTGACGACCACTAGGAGGAGGGTGCTTGGCGACGTCGCCATCAAGGAGTGCCGAGTCAGGTGCTCCACCGCCGTCAGGTCCCGCTGCTGGTGGTCTGCCGGCGCGCGCGCGTCCCGCTGGGGAAGCCGCCGCCTGCGTGCGTACCCGGGGCAGCCGCCGCCAGGTCCCGCTGCTGGGGCCGTCGCCGCTGCCGCCTGCGCAGGGAGGGCGTGGGATGGGGACGCGTGTGGAAGTTCCAGGGGTATGGTGGCACTTGTAGGGGTATTTTGGTTCAAAAACTTATATTTCTCACGTGCCACCGGAAATCCTAATGGAATGGTATCAGGGTATGATCAAGAAAGGATAAAAAGATAAAAATATGGCCAAAATAAGGGAGTTTGAAGTTTTGAGGGCAAAGAAAGACTATCAGGCCATACGAGAAATTTACTCTTCTATATTCGTATCCGTAGACATCAGTTCAACATCAGCAATTTGCAGGCAATAGTAAGGTACGTTAGAGCAGATAGTTGAAATTAGCAGATTTTCTTGCAGGTTCACTTCATAGTTTACAAATTATAGAAAAGGGAGAACATGTGCTCAGCCTTTTAATAAGTTTCTTATTTTTTTATTCCTTCTCACAACAAATTAAAGTCCAGTCAGTCTTGTACGGCAGAGCTCTGCCTCTTCCTTAATTTGCTATTTATATGATAAAATAAAGTGATTTAAACTGTGCTTACAAAATAAGAACAAAATGAAACAGCCAAATACTCACAATTTTCTCACTTCCAGATTCAAGGATTATGGAGCTAGTGATGACCAACTCCAAATAACCTTGAAGCTAGAGATGTGCGAAACAGACACTTCGATTCATTTAGAACAATTTCCCTTTTCAATGGTTCGATAGGAATGCAAAAAAAATTTCAAATGAACCTTCGTGTTCTTCAATTGTAACTGAAGGCATCATTTGTGTTTTCATTTTGACACAGGGTAAAGTGTACTAATTTAATATTCTTCTGGAAATTAGCAGGACTCTTTGTGTTAAATCGATCAGAGGAAAATGGAAATCATGTTTAGAAAAGGGTAAGAGAGGAAACTGAAACAAGACATCCTTTTGAGCCATAGACAGTAGACAACACACCTAGCACCCTAATGATCAAATCATAATGTGTTAATGAAAACAACATATTATCATCTAGGGAAAACCCCAGGATAAGTGGGGATAGCTGCCAAGAAAATTTTGGGGATTCTTCAATCCAGTGGCTGCAAAAATATGAAAATTTCTCGCCATATATATAATATGTAATCAGAGAGTTAGTTGTCCAAGCAAAGCACCTAGCTTGGAAAATCAAATGAATAAATATAGTGCTCCAACCATAATAGATATTCTCCTGGCAACGAATTTGGTGACAATTAAAAGTGGCAATGGCACAGTTAATGGTGACCATCTAGATTGTCAGTATTGCTTCATACATCTCAATGGCCGAGTCTACTCCAGATACAGTAATTAGTACCTTCAAATAGTTACTAATCTGGCAATGTCCTTTTTTCATTCCATCAAAAGGCTGTGAACAAATAGACACTCATCCTTTTGCCCCCTTCCATTCCATCAAAAGGCTGTGAGCAAATTTCTTGCCACAATAGAACCAATTAACGCACACCACGTTATAAAGAGCTGGGGTTAAAAGACACAACGGAAACTCCTTATAGCAGGTATGTAATGGTGATAAAAATGTTTCCATTTCTTCATTTTGAATTTGCATACAGATGCACCTGAGAACCAACACGATACATAGCCAAACAAACCAAAATGGATGTATAGACCGACCTCACATAATTTTACAGTAGATGTATCACAAATTGGGGAACTAACACCTGGATGTACACTCCACAGTTTTCCAGTACACGCACAGTATATTGGGTAAATTCCCACATGGGCAACAGCTTCAACACCAACAAGCCTTTTCTGTATCTGGGCAACCAAAACGAACTCACTGCGGCAAAAACCAAAAAGTTATTATCTTACAGAATTGCATGTGTAGTTCAACCAATGTTTTCATATCGTCTGATCGGCTGATCGTCCTGGCTGAGCGATCAGCCGACTAATCGCGATTAGGGCGACGATCAGGACGATTAGTCGCCCCTGATCGACCCTAATCGTCCACCTAGTCGTCCTGCATATTTCCAGGACATATATATAATATATACACACTTATATAGCACAATATAGTATATATTGATATATATATTGCTCACCAGCAGCTATTGACAACTATAGTGTTTTCATATATAATATATTGATATAGTGTTTTCATATATATTGAGAACTATATGACATCATCATCCAGCTTGAACTGATATTGATCATCAGCAGCTCCACATTCTTCTTCATCATCAATTGATGTTTCTGCAGCATCTTTCTCATTCGGAGTTGGCTCTTGAACTTGATGATAATCTTCGTTGTCACTGCCATCTCCTTGGTGCAAGTCCTTAGCTGCTGCAACTTTTTGGTGCTTCCGACTCCTAACATAAGTCTCAGAGTAGGTCCTCTCACCACTTGTAGCTGCTGCCCTAGGCAAGTTTCTGCCCCGGGTACTTTGAGTTGCCCCTAAAACATCATCCACGGCACTCCAAAGCTCATCACCTGCGTCTGTTGGTTGGCTTTCTATATTCCCTGCGTCTGTTGGTTGGCTTTCTATATTCCCTGCGCCTGTTGGCTTTCTATATTCCCTGCACCTGTTGGCTTTCTATATTTCCTGCACCTGTTGGACTTCCTGATCGGCTGATCGCCCTACTGGACGATTAATCGCCCCTGATCGCGACTAGTCGGACGATATGGACGATCAGTTGGCCTGATCGAATCGGTGGACCTTATCGAGCATCCAAAACCGACCAGGACAACTAATCGCGACTAATCGCGATTAGTCGGACGATATGAAAACAGAGAGTTCAACAATTCATAATGTGGAACTACTTTCTATGGTTGAATCATCCTGGATTATCAAACAAAAGCAAGATTACAGACAGAAAACAACATAGAAGCTAAGAGCAGTTCAGCTGCACCGGGTAAATATGATTTCAGTGTTAAGTAATAAAGTTAAGCTATTCAATGCCCAAATCAGGATAACTATTGAGCAGCTTCGATTTAAGCGGCAAGTACCAAAATCGGCATATTAGGAACATGCATGACCTTTTTTTTCACATGAGGGACACTAGGACAGAAAGCTGAAACCTCTGACTTTAATTATCATCAAACATTTTTGCAAATGGAAGAACAACCACTCAATTTTTAAACAAGCATAATAATGATTCTTCCACACACTAATTAGAAGCATGAATGAAGTATTTTGCAGGACCTTAGAATCTTATGCCAACCATTTCACTCAACGATGCTACATCATCTATATATAGTTTGATGCATACTTCAGTCCAACATAGATGTCATTTTCTGACTTCACATAGAAACAAACAAAACACTTCCCCTTCTCATTTTACATCAGAACAACACTTCCCCTGCTCAAATATCTATTACTGTTAATAATGAAGAAAATGGACTCCAGATAAATCTTGGCAACGTCTAATTCTGGCAGGGCAAGCTATATATGTAGAAAATACTAATACAAATAGTGGGTTTTTAATAAGAAGCACAGCAAGCACAGAACTTATTTTTTGAAAACAATATTGCTCAGATACCATAGATCACATTTTGAGGATAGATTTTGCATTACCTTTCAACCAATAAAGCACAGTAGAATGTTCTAGACAACCACTTTATGCTCGATCAAATATTTGAGCTTCAGCATCACGTCCAGCATTATTCACATGGGTACCTATGAGCATAAAAAGCTCAGCCAAATGAAGACATGATAAAGAGCAAAATAAACATGATAGAGCTACAGTAAGATATTAGATGAACTAAAACATGTAATTGAGGGGCAAAATGCATTTTTGGGATACAACATTAGGAACAAATATACAAAACCACATCTATTATATATCGGTGCAAAAGAGTATTCCATCCATCTATCTCTAAAGGACACAATACCACAAGTCGATCCAAATTATAGCAAAATGAATTAACGAACTTCAGAAACAAAAATTACTGTAGCTATCAAAATATGAATAAAGTTGACTACAAAAGATCAGGATATCACAATTTTTTATCTGGCACAAATGTATTTGCAAGGGTAAATATGCAGGACTCTTCATTAAGTACCAAAATTGTTTTGAATTTAAATTATAAAAATAACAGTCGTCACTAGAATATTGGATACTAATTAGCGCTCTGTCCACTTACATACGATAATTAAAGGAAAGCCAACCCATCAATAACTTCATTGTATGTGTACCTGGATTATAGAAACTTGAGAATGGAGCGCAAAAGATGTAGGGCATCTTTTGAGGAAGTTTCTTGAACTTCATTGACTCAAGATGAACCATGAGGACAGTATCACTATCTGTTAATTTAAACAAGACATTGTCATCTTCATCCAACCCTAGTATAAATAGGTGCTCCTGACCCACCGCTCGCTGAGCGTACGGGGGAAGAGTTGTACAGTTGAATTGTATTCCCAGGAATCCATGTAGCATTACCATCACCATGAGACGTCCTGTTCCATACATGGACACTGAGGCCTGCTAGAACAATGAAGCTGAGACCTCCACTGTCTCCACGTGTAATCAGGACCTGGTGCCAGCCACAGAAAATGGCACGGAAGTCATGTGCATCCAATGGTACATCTATTGTACCTAGGTTTTGCCTAGCCCAATCGAACTCAAGGACGACAGGCTTTCTCCCAATAAGCAACAAGCAGATGGAATTCCTGAACATGGAACCGGGGCAGGTAGGAGAAGGAATCAGACCACCCGGCGGCTCCCGAAGTAGTGACATGAGATTGCCCCATCCCCTGGTCTCCAATGTGTAAACACAGCCATAAAATCGTGCACTGTCTCCAAGTACCACGACCACCTGGAAGGGATCCGAGTGGCAGGCACCGGACGTGGCCTTGGTCGGTGGAAGTGCAAACGACCCCACCATCAAGTACGACGACCTTGCCTCCGTCCAACGCTGGGGGCAGGGCAAGGTGGCGCAGGTCGCCGGTGACGGGATCCCACACCAACAAGTGCTGCTCTTCCGGGCTGTAGATAAGGACACGGCCGTGGTGGCAGTGCAGGACCTTGCTGCCCCTGGCGACCTGCAAGGAGAAGTGCGAGGCAGGGATCTGATCCGGTGGATCCAGCACCGGAGTGAACTCCACGCTCCCCGATAAATCGCGGTCGCGGGAGAAGAAGCCCAGGAGAGGGGGCTTCCGGTGGTGGGCGCGGAATTCGCGGAGGAAAATGGGGTCCGAGACCACGCGGCACCAGCGCTTGCACACGAGAGGCTCGGAGGAGGGAGGACGGCAGCGCCGGCAGGCGGCGAAAGCTATCCTCCAGGAGGTCGTCGTTCTCCAGCTTGAGCTCCGGCGCCTCCGAGCTGTTGGTCTTGCCCCCCTCGTCTTGGCTCATGACCCTGCGTCCTGGGGGGAACTCTAGCTAGCTGGTTACTGAACGAGCACCCACATCTAGGGTTTAGGCATTGACGAGTACTGGAAATCATGAAACAATAGAAGAGGCGGAGTGGAGAGCAAATCGAACCTGTGCGTCCGGTGAAGGCCGGCTCTCCCCTTCCCCGAGGCTACGGCGGCGTCAGTCTGCTGGGAGTGACGGCAGAAGAGGAGGGGGTCGGCTCCGCAGATCGCGAGATGATGACGATGGTGCGACCGTACGAGGGTCGGACGGCCGGGTAGAAGCAAGACTCGAATGGTCGACCAGGGGCATCTTGGTCAAATCAGCGCTTGAAGGACTAGAGTTACTATATTTTATTAATTAACCAAATTTCTAACTTGCTGCATTAGTATTGTAAATAAGTGTCATGTGAAACTGTATTAAATAAGGACAGATCCTAGACTCAGTTGATCAGAATCAAATATGAGCCACCATGTTTTGGGTCATGGAATACAAAGGATTTTTTATATCCATGAAATTACACAGCAGCTCATACAGTATATGATTTTTCTGAAGAGAGCTCCCAGTTGAATTGATAGGTATGGTGCTCACTTGTTTCAGCACCAAGGCGTCCATTTAAATCTCCTGTAACATCATACCAGCATCGTCAGGCACCAACTGAGGAAATCATGGAAAGACAACCTTCTGCTATATCTCCAGCTGCCAAATCTTTTTCTACTACTGACAATTGTTTTAAGTTCAGAACAGAAATAGACAATTATTTTTCAGCAACCATTTTTGTCTTAGCTAGATTATGTCCAGAAAATAATTTGTTGTTGAGAGAGGAGCTCTAGAAACAGCTGAACATTAGAAGGAACAGCTAATCCTTCAGGTACCAGGAATGAAAAAAGGTTTCACAGCATAGAGGGATGGGCAGAGTAGAGATACTGGACTGCTTCCAGATTATGAGGCGCCTGGGCAGATAAATTTACCCACTGTGCTAGATTTGAACTCCACCGGGTTCACCACCAGTGTCCATGCCTCAATCATATATGAAGTCAAAATGTCAAACAAAGAAAAAGAATTCTATCAAAAAATATCAAATCTGTTCGGCGAGCAAAGCGTTGTAGGTCATCATTTTGGATATATTCACCAAGAATGAATGGAAAGCAATAATAGACTCTGCTTTTGATTTTTCCCTAATTTATGCGTACCTGTTTTCCTTCTATTTATTTGTGTTTAGCCTACGAGCTGAGGATGATGTAAAAATTGGCTGTATGCGGTTGCAGAGGTCGGAAATTATTTTCATTTTCTAAAAAGTTCAAAAAATATTTAAATTTCACAGATCAACAATGAACTCATCTATCTTCTTTTTAATCACTAAACTGATCTATCTTTTAGTGCGGAACAATATGAGAACCTTGCGACTATCTTCCAGATAAAAAAATGATATTACTAAAAAACTGTAACACCCTAAGGTAAAATTTCGAGATTTATAATGAATTTAATTGGGCTCCAGTAATTTTCTAAGGATCTATTTTGCCTAGCTTGCATTTATTTATAATTTAATTCACAAAGAATTAAAATTTATTTTAGGTTCAATATGTTTGTGCATTCATACTGGTGCATAAGTTTTATTTGGTTGAGTGCATAGGAGTTGAATTCAAATTTGAGTTGAATTCAAATAGATTTGAGTTGGTTTGAAAAAGAAAAGGAAGGAAACGGGAAAGTAGGTCAGTCATTTTCTTCTTTTCTCAGTCAGTCCCGTTCTTTTCTCAGTCATTTCCGTTCTTTCTCAGTCATTCCCTCAGCCCGGCCCCACCTGTCGGCCCCTTCTTCCTCCTTCCTCTACCGGCCGCGCAACGACCGCCGAAATCTCCGGCGAGCCCTCGTGCCGGGCCCGCACGCCGAGGTTGCCCCATCGCCCCCCAAATAAGATCCCTCAACCCCCTGCGCCCTTACCCCTACCCCGCTGCAGCCACCCCGAACCCTAACGCCGCCGCCGCTTGCTCTGCCTCGCAAAGCTTCCTGCTTCACCGTGGACCGGCCGCCCTGCTGCGCCCCAGCCCCAGCCAACCCCCACCTGAGCTTCGCCTCACCGCCAGGAAGCTTCCTAAGCTCTTCCCTCGCGACCCCGGCCCGTGCACTGGCCGGAATTTGATCGGGACCCGCCGCCGGTGAGAAGCTCCGCCATCTCAATTCCTCGCTGCCGTTAGCCCTACGACCCTCTTAACCCCCGTGGCACCTCCGCAGGAACACCCCGAGCCGACCCGTGGTGATCAGAAGCCGGAGGACCCCCTACAGCAGCCTTCCCCACGAGCGCCGCCCGTTTCCGCCGCTCGGACCTCGTCACCGACCATCTTGCGCTGCCTCTCCGGCCCGTTCAGGCCCTCGGTGAGCACCACATCGTCCCCCTGGTCGTCTTGCGCTAGATGTCGTAGACCAAAGCTCGCTCTTGTGGCCGGAACGCGCGCGCCGGCGATGCGCCGCCGTGCCGACCCACCCCCGTCGTCGTGCGCGCAGCCTGAGCCCTTCCCACGCCCCGCCTTAGCCCTAGGTGGTTTCCCCAGGTCGCGCTGAACCTTCTAGACCCAAGCTCGAGTTGTTTTGACCCCCGGAGCACCGAGATCGCCCAGCTCCGGTGGCGCGCCGCCGCGGAAACCGATCTCCGGCGACCCCCCCGCCGCCGGCCGCGTTCTGTCAGATCGGACCGGTCCGATCCAGATCGGACTGTCCGGACCCTCGCCGTGCAGATCGGACCATCCGAACTGGAACATGTCCGAGTCGTCAGATCTAGATCCAACCATCTAGATTAGAAGATACCCCTTCGGCCTGGCTATTTTGTTAAAGAGCCCTGGGTTTTCCCGAAATCAACCCGCAGTCCACCTACGTTCAAAGATAATTCCAGTTAAGCCCTGTTTTTGCACCGAAGCCCTTGAACTTTCCAGAAATAGGGTCCGCTGTCCCTGGACGCGTGGTTTTGCAGTCTAAACCCGAAGTTTATGGGTTAATTTCGTTTTAGTCCTTAGTTTTTGCGCAGAACCCCTTGGGAACTTCTGTTTTCTTACAGAAAAGCCCCTGGACCTTGTTTTAACCCTAGTTTTCGCGTCTTAGCTCCGTTTTAGTTGGTTTTCGCGCTCACGCGATCGTTGTAACGTGTAAAATAGTTTTAGCTTAGTCTTGTGTGCTGTTTTTATGTAATGTTGTACTGTTTCTTATCTTTTGTCTTTGTTTGCATGTATGTGTATGTGCTGGACCATGTTGTGGCGTTGCGATCGTGAGTAGACGCTGAGCCTTTGGACGAGTACCAGGAGCCCCTTTCTTCAGAGCCCTTTGAGCAGCAGCAGGAGAACTTTGAGGAAGGCAAGTATAACATGAATATCCTATCACTTTTAAATACAATTTCATACTGCATTTTAATTCTGTATGCCTATAAGGACTTCCTAGCCACCTTTTATCCTTTATAAAAAATATCTTAGGTTGCATTTTGGTTAGTTGTGCTAGGTGCTGCGCTCTCACACACCTCGGTCCTTTTTAATTAATTTGATTAATGGTTATATGCAACTTAATTCTGAGAGTGGCCCTCTGTGCTGTGTGCTTGAGCGGCTCACGTCTCCTTAAAATATGTTTTTGTTAGAAACATGGTTTAGGGGGCCAGCACGGTGCTTTAGTGCTTGGTTGGCCACTCTCTATAAGGACCGGTTCATAGAGCGACAACCTGAGACAAGCGCGTAACCACAAGACTGGAATAGGACGGTCTTGACTTACTAATTAGGTCATTTTGGTTTGGGAGTAACTTACCTGCAGGGCAAGAGGGGTGGTAAGCTTCAATGGTCCCTGCTCCTCCGGTTTGGTCTGTGCTGTGTGCTTGTACCCCCGTGAGGTGGGCCCCATCGTTGCTGATCCAGAAACCTTAGCGGTTACACCTTACTAACGTGATCCTTTGTAACGGTCTCGTAGTGTGCTTGCTAGTCATCTCACCTAAGGAAGTGTGATGAACAACTAGTGTAGCTCACGACTTGTGGGTAAAGTTGTGCAACCTCTCGAGAGTGTAAAACTGGTATACTAGCCGTGCTCACGGTCATGAGCGGCCCAGATCCTCCGTCTGATTAGTGGGTTGTACCTTGGTGGTTTGGCTTGGTTTTCAGTAGTCTTATGTTTAATCTTGATTAATTATGATGTAACTTGGGTTATGGTAATTCATCCACTTGTTGTAAATAGCTTTAATAAAATTCTGCCAAGGTTAAAATCTAATGCAGTGAGTCAGCTAATCTTAGAGCCTCATAACTCGTGTTATACTTGTTGAGTACAAGTTGTGTACTCACACTTGCCTTCTCTACTCTTCTGTTCTCTCTGGGATATCTTCGACTGCGGCTCAGTATCAGGCGATATGGAGGACTACATCAACGGACTCGACGATTTCTAGACGTTGTCTCCCAGCCGACGTCCCTGTGGCGCCCTATTCTTCATGTATTTATTTTACGCTTCCGTATTTCTTGAACTGATTCTTGATTAGTTGTAATAAAGATATTCATTTATAATTTATACGCTTTTATTTCGAGATACGTGTTGTGATATCTTGATGATTCTGTTGTATATATGCGTGACTTGATCCTGGCGCATATATGATTGCTCGAATTATGTTCTTATAAATCGGACGTGACAAAAACACTTTCTCTACATATCCATTCTGTGATCTCAGATTTCTAAAACTTTCCTACAAATATATAGAATAATCCAAACGTATCTAACCCCATTCTTTTATCTAGTACATATGAATTTTCCACTTGCAGCAGGACTCTGGCCAAGTTACAGAAGTGATTTTTTGATAAAATTTTACACACACAAATAATATGGATTTAATATTAATCCCAAGATCATAGGGATTAAAGCATAGGGTGAAAAGCTTTGTGTGCCTAATGAGCTACTTCTTTTTACATTCTGCTGGTTAAAATTTAGATTTTCATGAACTCGAAACTGAATTTGAAATTGCCTATGCATCTTATTATATGCTTAAAGAAAGTAAATCACATTTATAAGCATTTGAGTACTTTTCTAGGATATAGAAACTTGTGAATGGATGGCAGAACAAGTAATCCATATTTTCTGCACGAACTTTTTAAACTGCACTAGTTGAATGCCCGTGCGTTGCTACAAGTGATAAAAAGATCAATTCATTAATACAAGAAGTGTACATTTAAAATAAAATAAAAATAACTCATTAGATATCATAGTCATTTTGCAAGTAAAGAAAGAACAATGTGCAACTTTATATGCATTTTTTATTTTTTTAAAACAATGCTATATATTTATTCCAGATGAGTTGAAAAGTGAAGTTATAAATATATAAAGAGGGCACACTTCATTACCACGCAGTTTTGAGATGATTGCAAAGGTATACAGAGGCTGCTTTCCCAGCTACCCACAAATTGGAACAAATAATATTACTGTCCATTGAGGTAATAGTAGGAAACTTTCTCACAATCAGAAATGGTGTTACGTGATGGATCAAAGTATTTGCAACAAGTATTTGAGGTAGCAGATTAATTGAGCAGCATTCAGTTAATCATATCGGAGGCATCCTGTTTTTGATCCTTGTCCATGCCGGTATTGAGCCAAAAAAAACCTCACATGCATGGTATTGATCTCAATCAGATCAGTGGAGGCATTTGAAATCTCATGAACCAAGAAATACAGAACGTGAAATTTATTTAGCTTTAAGATATTTAAAAGGTGAATATCTTTATCCTTGAGAATAAGAGATTGGAGAGTGTCCCCTGATATTGTCATCCAAGTAAGACACACATAAAAATTTTCAGGGCAATTTACATGACTAAAAGATAAAACTAACTCTGGAAAGTTGAAATGGACAACACTTGCCTCAATGTCATAGCACATACATTCCTAAGTTGAGCTACTGCACTAACCATTGTCACTACGTCAATCTAGCTCAACACTCATCATAGCAGAACCTATTTTATCCACCCGATTGTACAAATTTGTATTGCAGACCAAAGAAACATGAGAACTCACTAACCAGATCTTAACACATAATATTAGTAATGACTAAAATGTGCACGCAAATTCTACATAATTTAATGTTCAAGCCTTACATAATTTGCAACTTGTTCAAGCTTACATTTTTGGAAAAGTAGATCAACCGAGTGGTCGAGTGGATCAACTCATGTCTGCCTGCTTGGACTTGCTCTACTGGTTGTTAATCAATGCAAGAATATTTTGAATCTGTAAGAATTCAGACTGAAAGAATAATTCCAAGCAAATAATCAATGCTCTGAATCTGCGAGAAATAAGACTGAAAGAATAGCCTCGATCATACACATGCTCCTGGACTATATATAAAATAATGCCAATTGATCAAGATCATGTTGAATCATAGCAAACTGAATGGAGGTTGCTTTAGGACAACAACCAAGATCACCAACAGATGCACAACTAACAAGCATGATGATGCAAAAAGGTATAACTTCAAGTGCCTCCTGTAGGTCTGACTTTTATTCTCAGAGTTTATTTACAATTTAAGTCAGCTCTGTTCATCTAAGAACTTTCTGTAAGAGTAGATCAGCTTTTAACTTAAATTTGGACCACATTCTAACTTATGATAGTTTGTTCTAATTCTTTCTCATTTCAAGTTGAAGACAGAAGTCCTATGTTGAGTCTAATATTTGCCTACACTGGCTTCCTATGTTGAGTCTAATATTTGTTCATTGATGATAAGCTCTGTTCAAGAGACACCCTATGTTCTGCCAAGTTTGCAAGATTAATGCTGCTATATTGATCAGCTGCACACACAGGGTCAGGGTGCACATGCGAGACTCACCTTCACCTCATTTAACTCTTGGGGCTGACTACTTCATGTCATAGCAAGTTGCATTGCATCGATATTTCATCATATGGTTTAAACAGAAGGGAGACTTCTATATTGAACAAGTGATATGCATGTGTAGAATATTGTCAACGGAATTGAGTGTTGTATCGTGTACATAAGATGCTAATGGTTGATCAGAAACACACAAACCAAAGTGTGCATGCATTCAATTCAGACCCTATGTCCAAACTGCCAATTCTGAATTATGTATTAGATATTTCAGTAAAGCCCCACGCAATGATCTTTCAGTCACTATGGTTTATTCATATCAAAAGACAGCCCCTAGTACCAGGGCTGAGATATACTCCTTACAAGAGAAGAACTAACCTTCACATTTCACAACAATATCTGACTTTGCTTCAGCTAGTAAATCCCTCGGGCTCTGAGCTTAGGCAAGCCCTGCATCCAAATAACAGTAAAAATCCACAGTGCCTCACAGTACTCACACCCCATCGGACAATCAATCTGAACAAAACCCGTTACTATTTACCCCACACACGAACAGATCACGTGACACTGCACAACAGAAATCAATTGGACAATCGGACCAATAGACCACAAAGGAGAGGTAGGCGAAATTCACCTTTGTGAGGGGATGTGAAGAACTGCTTGGACTTGGAGAGCTCCTGGCACTACAGGCTGTTAACACATACAGACACTCAGCAATGTTAGTTAATTTCAACTTGGACTTCAACCAGAGGAAACCAGTATCTGTGCGGAGTCGTCTCCGCGCGTGGACGGCGGCAGCGACGAGGCCGGGGGCGGTTCAGGATGCGGCTCGCGAGCGAGCGTGGGGGAGGCGCGCGGTTGGGGCGGGCACGCGGACGTCAGCGTTGAGAGCGGGCCCGCGGCCGTCGGCGTTGAGGGCGGAATCGCTGCCGGTGTCGTTGAGGGCGGGCCCGCGGCCGTCGGCGTTGAGGGCGGAATCGCTGCCGGTGTCGTTGAGGGCGGGCCCGCGGCCGTCGCCGTTGAGGGCGCAACCGTTGCGGGCGTCGTTGAAGGCGTACACTCAAGATTAACAGAGTATTGCCCAGAGAGTGGAACGAAACATACCCTGTGATCTGGTGTTCAATGGAAGCCACCAGGATGCAAGCTCACTGAATGAATCCCAAGAGACTTCAGACGGGCAGAACCACCAGCATCAAACCAGAGCTGATCAAAGGAGCACTTCGGATTCCTGCAAGCCACCAAAATCGTCACCTCCTATAGCGAACATACTGAACTGCAGGAACCTAAGCTATGGAGGGGCTGATCTGTAAAAGACACATGACACAACGAAACGACGGGATATTAACTTTTTGCATTGTTATGAATGGCAACTCTTCGGATGCTAGTTTCGCAGAGGCACCTACATTTTTACCACGGAAGAGAGAATTTCACGCTTATTTTTGCCAAATTGGATGACATGGCACGCTAGCTCGGGCCGACCGCGTGGCAAGGGCACGCGAAAAGACCATGGTGCCCCTGCCTTATCCTTTACCAGCTGAGGCCGGCCAGAGCCGAGCCCGACGGCCCATTCCCCTCCTCTTCCCCTCGCCCTCTTCTTCCTCATCCGACCTGGGCGACGCCATTGGCGACTGCTGGAAGCACGCTGCCCTCACCCCTATGCCTCCCCCCGGTCGAGGATTGTGCTCCGCCAACGGCAGTAAGGTACGACGGTTCCTCTCTCCCCCGGTTGTTTGCTTTAGTTTGGCTAGGGTTAGGGTTAGTAATTGCAATCGGTGTGATAGTTGGTTATTTGATTTGTGGTTCATAGCAGGAGGTAGATGTAGATTGCAGGATCTTTGTTGGGGAACAATGAAGTCTACGAGTTGCCCGTCTTGGTAAGCCGATTTCCATGATGAACCCGATGAGTGTACTACTATGCTACGGTTGTGGAGTTATGATTATGCCAGGATAGAGGCTGGCAATGCATTCAAAGTTGTCTTTAAAGTTAAGAGGTACACTGCTAACATAGACTATGATGTGATTGAAATGTATCCTGTTGAACATGAGATATGATTTGACAGATGCTCTACATACTCTTTTGATAAATTCATGGAAGATATGTCTGGAAAAAATAAACTGGGGCAGAAGCCAGACTCTTAGTTTGGGGGATAGATATTGACAGTTGATCTGAATGGAGATTGACTAGTAATGATCTGTAAGAAGATGTTTATGTTTAGGTGGAATGAACAGGTAGCACATCTGTGTGTTGAAGTTGTTGAAAAGGATGGATTTCAGCCAGCTGGTACTGCAGGGTCAAATGCAACGGGTGGGCCTGGCTATGCCACCTCTAGTGTGACAGATGCTGGGGCAGCTGAAGGTGTTGGTGGTACTGGGGATACCTGTAGCTTACCAAATCATGCAAAAGAGCCTTTTGGACAAGTGGATTGGAGTACACTTACAATTATTGTTGATGCTCATTATGATGGTGATATGGTTACACTTGCTGATGAGAATAAATTGTTTGAGGTAATGGGTTTTAAAGAAGCAGATGAGAAAGCAGAAGAAGAAGCTGCAATAGAGTATGGAATTCCAATGATCCCAGCTGAACTACAAGAGGACTTGAGAGAAGCAGGAATCCCGGTTGATGACAAGGTTGATGAAGATCCAGTTTGGGATTGGGACAGGGACAACCTAGATATGAGGGTGAGGATAGTGTATTCTTGCATGTTTGACTCTAGATTGGTAGTAAGGCAACATGTCATTGTTGAAGAGTTTTAGCTTGGTACAGAGAAGTCTGACAGGTTTAGGGGGTTCTGCAAGGCTAATGGTTGTTCATGGATTATTAGAGCTAGAACACAACATGATGCTAGTGTCAGGGTACCTTTGGTAACCAATGTTGTTTACTTTTGATGAATGTTGGATTGGTTATTTATATAGGCTAATCTGATTTTATTTTTATCATCTTATTTGTAGGTACAAATAAACAGTGGCACTTACACTTATGCATCAACAAGCAGAGTATTATCCACTATGGCCTCTCAAGCATGGGTTGCAGAAAGGGCTATCCCATTACTGAAGAAGAAAGCTGACATGGGAGCAAAAGAAGTGCAGTTAGAGTTGGAGGACAAGTACAAGATAAGCATTCCTTATCAAACTATATGGTACGAAAGGCAAAGAGCAGCAGATAAATTATTTGGTAAGTGGGATGATTCATTTGATTGGTTGTACAGATTTAAAGCAGAGGTAGAACTGAGATCTCCTGGAAGTGTAGCAAAGATAAACACTATTAAGGTTGATGAAAAGGTCCACTTCAATAGATTTTTTGTGCATTTAAGGGAAGAATAAATGTTTTTTTGCAGGGCTGCAGGCCATACATTAGCATTGATTCAACTGCCCTAAATGGGCAGTGGAATGGCCACATGCCTGCAGCCCAAGCTTTGGATGGGCACAACTAGATGTTCTCACTTGCCTTTGGCCTTTTTTATTCAGGGACAAAGGAGAACTAGATTTGGTTCATGGAGCAGTTAAGAAATGCAATTGGGCCTGTGCCAAACCTTGTAGTTTGCACTGATGCATGCAAAGGCTTAGAAGCAGCAGTGAAGCTGGGTTTCCCATGGGCAAAACAAAGAGAATGCTTCAAACATTTGATGGAAAACATGAAGAAAAGGTATACTGGAAATGCTTATGGGAAGTACATGTGGCTTGCAGCTAGAGCTTTCAATCCTGACAAGTACAAACATTTCATGGATAAGGTTTTCTCAGCTAGTCTAGATGTAGAGAAGTGGTCGAATGAGCACCCCAAGTTGTTATGGTCTTGAAGTAAATTTTCAGAGCACGCAAAGTGTGACTACATCAACAACAATCTTGCAGAATGTTGGAACAATTGGATTAAGCAGTACAAGGATTTGCCTGTGCATTGCATGTCAGATGCTATAAGCGAGAAACTGGTTATTCTGTTTGAGAAGAGGAGAAGGATATCAAAAGCACTTGATGGGGTGATTCTACCAGCTGTTGTTGACCAGTTGAATGCTGCTTCTAGGCATTTAGGTCATCTGAAGGTCACCAAAGGACATCCAGATCAGGCTGAGGTTAGTTTCATATACAAGGATGAAGAGATAAGGAGGCATGTTGTTTACTTGGATAAGAGGACATGCACATGTAGGGGATGGCAAATGACTAGTAAGCCTTGTTCTCATGCACTGGCAGTCCTGCCTACTGGAAAGCAGCCCAATATGGAGCCATATGTGGATATGGCCTACTCCGTGCAAAGGTTTCAGCTGCATATGCAGGTGTTATTCCAAACATCACAGACAGGAATCAGTGGCCCCAAGTTACAAAAGATTTCAAATTTCTCCCACCAATTGCCCAAAAAAAAGGTGTTGGCAGACAAAGGAAAAACAGAATTCTATCAGCATTGGAAAGAATTGGAAAGGCTACTAGACAAGTGAAATATGAAGGTTGTGGTGAGTTTGGTCGCAGAAGGGGCAGCTGGAAATGCCAGTTGACTGGCACTAAGAAGATGTACTTTCCTCCTTTGAACTTAATTACTATTCTTAGTTTTGTGCTCCTACACTAACCTGTCTACATTACTGTGCAGGAAAAGGAGCAAGAAGACCAAAGCAAAGCCAGGCAGGAAAAAGGCTAAAAAGGTGACCACCCAAAATGAAGCAGCACCATGCACACCAATGACAAGGGCTGCAGTGGCAAGAGAGGTGCCAGCAGTAGCAGCTCAAGCAGAGGCAGAAGCAAAAGCAGCACAAGCACAAGCACAAGCAGCAGCTCAATGTCTACCACCACCAACCACAAGGAGGCTAGCACTGGAGCAGCAACAACAGGAAGAAGGCAGCTCAACAATTCAGCCAGCAGAAGAAGGTAGCTTAGCACTTCAGCCAGTCAAAAAATTGACACCTAGGAAGAAGTAGTTAGCCACCAAGGTCAAGAAATCACCTGCCAAGAAGACAGCACCCGCCAAGAAGTGAAGTCCATGCAAAAAAGAGCATTTTGCTTTGCCAAACCATTGTCCTTTTGCTATGCTTTTGGTCAAGAACTTGGGATGTGGCCATTCCTATGTCATGTGCTTTTACTATGTTATGTGGCTAAGAACTTCTATGGTTTGTTCTGAATGTTATGTAGGCATGTTATTTATGGGATGGCCAAAAACTTTATTTGAATGGTATGGCCACGAACTTGATATGTATGGTAAAGAACCTGTATGGTCTATGCTGGATGAAGAATTTCATGACATACCATGTGACAAGTACCACAATCTGCAGTTTAACAAGCATATCATTCAACAGTTAATAGTCTTACATTGGCATTTAGTGGCCACACACAAACAGTACACGATGGCCAATCATGACTTCATTGTCTTACATCTATCAAAATAACAGTACACTGCTCAATGCATGCTCCATTGCAAAATAACGGTACTGAATGGCCAGAACACTACTTAGTGGCCATTCTTCTACTTCAGCATTGTTGTCGGTCAAAACCCACCGGCGAGCAGCGACAGGCAACACGAGGAGCCGAGAGGCTCCAGGGATTGCTGGTGGGCCCCGGTCCCTCGGTCAACGGCCCAGGATCTGGCACACGACCTTACGTCGGGGTTGCTAGGCGTGCCACCTGACCTTATACCTGATCAGGAAGGTATAAGGTGTAGAAGTGATTTTAGTTAGTTTCCTGGATGCACAGACACGTTCAAACATTAGTACGAGCTGTGATTGGCTCATCGAGTGATCCCCGATATCGGCTGTAAAGAGCCGATTGTCTTCCAGTATCAGATCGGATCTAAATATTTAAACAAAGCGCATAAATCTGGTACTAATATAAACTTGCTCTGTAATCAATAAGCCAATTCAATCTACGACGGTTAAAGATTTCACCACATAACCGGAACATCCTACGCGTAGTTAAGCCTAACAAATACGAGAGATAACAGAATAGCAACCTAAACAGAGGCCTAAAAAATCAACAGAAAGCCGATTCCCGGAACAATCCCTCTTTAAATTAATATAAAGCATCAAACGTACTGCCGGATCATTTAACTCGTTTGAAGGGCCTAACCATGCGTATATTAAGATAAATCTTTGATGAATAAAGACTAACCATAACAGATTAGATCTACTAATTGAAACAGAGCAAAGCGCTGCCTTTACACCCGGGATCGGGCACAAAGACAGCTAAACGCTTACGGGTGACAAGCAACGTGTGAATACAGTATGAAAAGCCGATGCATCCCGATAAGCGTTAAGATAACTAGTGTTACTTGCCATCAACAATGCTTCAGTACGAGAAACACAAAGATAATAGGTAGGGACGATGCTGCCCCGATCAAGCGTGATCGGGGCTTCATAGCACTTACCTGAGAGAAACCCTGAAACAGGGGTGGCAATGCGCTGAGAGTTGTTTACGAATGGTTGTTATTTCTTTTTCTTTCATTCGTAGTCTAGGGTACATATTTATAGTCTGGAGACTTGTCTCTCCTAACCAATCCTAACTGACTACGACACGAATCTTGACTATCTCTATCTGAGCTAACTTAAACGCACACACCTATCTAGATACATGGCCAATCCTGGCCTTAAACTGCCAGCGCAGGAGCCGATTCGCAAGCCCATTACAATTACTCTTTAAGCTCATCTTGCTCGCGGCCCACCTTGTGGCCCTGCCAAATTATGGCGATAACACATGCCCCCTAGTTTCGGCAATAATAATTCCGAAACCTTTTTTTCTTTTCATCACCTCGCCTCCTCTACTTCCAAAATCCGTACACGCGCGCCACTTCCACTGCCGCAGAATGTGACTACTCTACATCTAACTCCTTGAAAACTATCACAATGCCGATTCATATTCCATTCCTGCCTTTATAAGCCTGCCCGGTAGATTTCCTTTTCACTCATCTTCTCCCTTCAGTCATTAGCAACCGCACCAGTATGCCCCTCTTTCTTCCGTAATGGCTTCCTCATCCTCTGCTTCCTCCGTCATTTCCATCGAATCTGAGTCCACTCGAGAGGCGACTCCGGAGTATGATCCCATAACCGCGTATGAGGCCTGCGCTCCTCTGCACTAGGATGCAGAGGAATGGGATTTCTAGGCTTGGTTAGAGGATGATGAATCCCTGACCAACGGTGAAGATCTCCAGATCCTCCTTGGCGACGAACTGGATGAAGATGATGACGATGACATGTCCTGGGAGGGGGACTTCTCCACCTCAGAAGAAGAAGTCGATACCCCATCAACCGAGGAAGACTTGGCGGCAGGAGGCTTCCTGCTTGGCGGGTCATCGGAGGACGATGATGATGATGATGATGAAGAGGCCGAAGATAGCAGCGGCTACAGCGATGACAGTGGTGGGGACGACGGCAGCAACGACGACGACAGCAGTGATGACGGCAGCGACATTGGTGTAGCCCCTCCGATCAAGCGCCGCAAGGTCTTAGGCACCTACTGGTGGTAGACCATAGGATTAGTATTAACTACCATGTACTAAGCCGATAGATCGGCTTTAGGAGCAATCGGCTCCTCTTTTGTAATGGTTTTCCCTATGAATGAAATCTTTCATTTTAGTCAACAACTGTTAAGAAGCCGATTTACCGGGAGCCGATGGCAACGCATCGGTCCTTTCCCTCAAAGTGCCGATCCGGATCTGAGTTGATCCCTGACCTAATTCCATCTTCTGCTTAAATCTAGAACCTACCCAAAACAAATCTACACAGATTCCCCGAATCCAAGTTGCGCTCCAAAACCCTTGCTCACAAATCCAATTGCAAAACCCCAGGTCAAAGCCACAGAGTGCTAACTCAAAACTCGGGAAGCAAACCCTAGATCCAGTTTCCGAGCCTTCGATCTTCGTTGGAGCTTTAGATGGAGGAACCATCGAGTGCCGATGCGGGTGTCCTTGGTATGAAGGTAAAACTCTGACCTTTCTCCAATTTAATGAAGTAATTATTCGAACTCTTGAAGCATTAAATGATTCTTTCCTGCTATTTGGCTCTTATCGATTCTTCAGGTTTCAGACATTCTTTTGCCGCATCCTTCTTCCTCCAATTCCTTTTGTCTTGGGCCTCGTTCTTATAAGAGTCCAGTAGATCTGATTTCTTGTGAGGCTAACAGGATCCCATTCGTAAGCCAAGACATAGATTTGGATTCCTGGGCTGACAGCCTGCGTGCCTGGCCAAATCCTCCCGAGGGCTGGGTATCCTGGTACAATAGAGTAGCAAAAACCTACCAATCCACATGGGAAACCATAGGAATAGCCGATGCTCTGTCTCTGTCATTGTCCCCCTTGAGAAGAATGAGAACCTTCTAAAGACCATCGGCTATTTTTGGTCTGATGCCCTGAACTGCTTCTTATTTGGCCATGGGCCGATGACTCACCCTCATGGATGTCATGATGATTACTGGCTTGGAGATTGCATCACCAAGCCCCTTTGCCTTCAGACTGCCTGAGGTCCCCTTTAAATTGTCCTCCAAAACAAAGTGCACAAACTGGGGTGCCTACCTAAACCAGCACATCAAAACCAAAGGCTTTGTAACTGAGAAAGAACATACGGCCTTTCTGAATCTCTGGTTGGAACACTTCATATTCTGCGGTCCTTCCCTTGCTCCAACCAAAAAGTACCTCTCCCTAGCATATGAACTGGCCAAAGGTAATACTGTTGGCCTTGGTAAATTATTCCTTGGGAAAGTCTATAGATATCTTCACCTGATGTCTTCGAGCCTGCTTACCCAAAAGAAACTCAGAACCGGTGGTCCCTGGTGGTTCATCCAGTTATGGGCTCACCTATATTTTTAGAACCACATACCAAACTTCCCTGTCTTGGCCAATAACTCTTTTCTAGCTCAGAGTGGGAGACGAATCAGGTGTACCAGCTTCGGCCAAGCTTTGTACAGTCTTCCTGGTGGCAAGTTGAACCCCACAAATGCCTCAAGCTGGTTTAGGATATTCTATCGAGGCCTGGACAACCCAATCTTCCTCCCTTATACAGATTCTGAAATCTTTGAGAACCCAATCACCTTCAAATTGGCTGACTTTGCTGATGATGATAGCACTCGGCATTTATACTCTATCATGATTCGCCCTTACTTCCTTCCAGTTGGCATGAGCACCTCCAACAGAATCATCAAGCTAGGTTATGAGTTTTACCAGCCGGTCGTAGCCGCCTGGCAATTTGGTCTTGGGCAAGTTCCTCCCCACTTCTTCCTTCATTGTCTAACAATAAGTAGAGCTGATCTGTCCGATATTCTCACCAGCCAGAGATGCTATAGCCTGTTTGCTGATCTTCACATCCCGATCCCTGTCGACTTATCATTCACTTCTTTGGCCATCGGCTTTGAGAACTGGTGGTCAATGTGGAAGACTCATGTCTTTCGGAAAGCCTTGGGGCCAATGCTGTAGCAGATTAACGTTGAGTATGAAGCCCCTGAGAAAGAGGTATTACCATCAGTTTAGTACTTCTTCATGACTCTGCTTAACCCCTTCTCTAATTCCGTTTGTTTTCTCTACAGCAGGAGGATGGTCCGGAGCCCAAGAACGATGATGGCTCCACTTTCAAGTTCTTACCGGTTGCTCCCGTAGCCCTCTTTGGCAAGAACGCATCTCCCTCGTCAAAGGTCATAATGCGGATCCAGCCTGATTCTACAAAATCGGCTTCCAAGCGAAAACGAGTCTCCGATGTTGCTGCCCCCCGAGCCCAGATGAAGGTGAAGATGATGACTGTTAGGAAGATTCGGAAGGAGGCCGGACCATCTTTTCTGGATCAGGAAGCTCCGAACGTTAACCAGGTTTGGATTGTCCCTTTATAATTGGTCCTCTGAACATGTATACTTTGACTCAATTGCTCTTTCCTTGCTTGCAGGCTGATATCGTGGATATTTCCAGTGGGGAAGAGCAAGCGCGCCAAGAAGACCCAACCCTAGAGGCTCCAGGGAATGCTGTGACAGCAGTCAACCTCCAAGATCTGATCCTGGAAACTCTAGAGAATCTTGCAACAACAGTCGATACTCTGGTCAACCTTCAGGAGCTGCAGGAGCTGATTGTCACTTCATCGGCTATCAGTCCTTCTCCAGAAAAGGTGTGTCTGTAGGAGCCGATCGTCACCTCATCGACAGAGGATTGAAGCCCGTCGCTCACAAGCCCCCTTGAAAGCCGATATTGCCGAGAGGTGTCGACTGCTCAACAAGAAGAAGGCGGCTTTGGACGCCAAGACTGACACTTCTGCACATTCTCAAAGGCTTCAACTTCTGGAGAAGGAGTTAGAAGACCTCAAGGCAAAGGTCCGGGCAACCGAGCAGTGCATCCAGGAAGAGAAGAACCTCATAGCCAACTCCAAACAAGTAGCAGAGGACCTGACTGCCCAGCTGAAGATAGAACTCATAGATCTGAGTGTTTTGAGTCAGCAGATAGTGTCAGGTGAGGATAAGGATGATGAAGCAGTGATTGCTGAAGCTGATCGCGTTCGCCTTGAGGCTATCGTAGCCATCGACGAGTTCCTTCAGTAGACTACTTTGTAATCACCTCTTGTAGCCCATTGTCATTCAAAACCTGCATGTACTCAAATTACAGTTCTAAAGTCGATGGTTATACATCAGCTATTTGACCAACTCAGTGTGTTGGGTACAAATTTTTTTACAGGCCGACTGAACGTATGGGCCCCTTTTCTTGTATGCAGCCTGATGCATAACCTCGGCTTTCATTTGTACGGGCTAACTGAACGTATCGGCTCACAGCCTGATACATAGCATCGGCTTTCACTTGTACGGGCCAACTGAACATATCGGCTTACAGCCTGATACGTAGCATCGGCTTTCACTTGTATGGGCCAACTGAACGTATGTGCTCGCAGCCTGATGCGTAGCATCAGCTATCACTTGTGCGGGCCAACTGAACGTATCGGCTCACAGCATGATGCGTAGCATCGGCTTTATTGCCCATCATCCCATATACTTGGGAAGTATTTCTTGAGATGCTGACCATTGACCGCCACCGGAAACTTGACGCCATCTAACTCCTCAAGCATATATGCGTTCCCAGGTAGGACTTGGTCAACTCTATAAGGCCCGTGCCAATTTGGAGACCATTTGCCATACACTGCATCCTTAGTCCCTAATGGCAACACCGCTTCCCAAACCAGATCTCCGACTCGGAATTCTTTTGGCTTGACTTTCTTGTTGTACGCGCGGGCTATCTTGGCCTTATTTTCTTTGATCTTCTCAAGTGACCAAAGTTTGAGCTCCGTAAGGTCCTCAATATTGTCGTTCATCAGAGCAACATATTCTTCAGCTGTTAGGTCATTTTGGAACTCTACGCGTCTCGAGCCGGCTGTAATCTCCCATGGTAATACATCCTCCCATCCATAAACCAGGTGACAAGGTGAAGTTTTTGTTGCTCCGTGGCACGAAATACGGTATGCTCACAATGGCTCTGATAAGACTTCATGACAACGCCTAGGATGCTCATCGATCTTTCTCTTGGTCAACTTGATAAGGCTCTGATTGGACGCTTCAGCTTGTCCATTCGCTTGAGCATAGTATGGAGATGACCTGATCAGCTTGATGCCCATGTCAGTAGCAAACTTTTTAAACTCCTCTGATATGAAGACCGACCCTCCATCTGTTGTGATGGTCTGAGGAATCCCGAACTTGTGAATGACATGTTCTTTAACAAAATTAATGACATCCTTAGATACTACTGACTTCATAGGGACGGCCTCCACCCACTTGGTAAAATAGTTTGTGATGGCCAAAATAAACTGGTGGCCTTTGCTGGATGGAGGATTAACTTTGCCGATCATGTCCATACCCCAGCCTCTGAACGGCCATGGTTTGACGATAGGGTTCATTACTGACGCTGGCACCATCTTTATCTTCCCAAACCTCTGACATGCCTGACATCCTTTATAATATTTGAAATAATCTTCAAGCATGGTGGGCCAGTAATACCCTGATCGCCTAATCAGCCACTTCATCTTATGTGCCGATTGGTGAGTCCCACAAGTGCCTTCGTGGACCTCATGTAAGAGCCGATTGGATTCAATGGGCCCCAAACATTTGAGCAACAATCCTTCTAAAGTCCTGTAGAACATGTCCTCCCCTATCAGGACGTACTTCATGGCCTTATAACGTATCCTCTTAGGTGCCCCCCCGAGCCGGATCCTTCATGTAATTGAAGATATCGGCTCTCCAGTGTCCTAGTTCCAGCAGGTGTACCTGAAGATCGGCTCTGTCTGCCACAGCCTTATATCCTGAAGCCATCTGTGCAAGATCATTGGCCTCTGAATTTTGTATCCTAGATATCCAATAGAAATTTATGTACCTAAATTGGGCCATCAGCTCCTGACATTGTACCCATAACGGGAAGAGCAACTCGCTCTCACACTTGTACTCCTCTGTGAGCTGAGAAATCACCAACTTTGAATCCCCGAAAATTTCCACTACTTTAGCTCTGACCTCAAGAAGCAACTCCATACCCTTATGTACCGCTTCATATTCTGCTAGATTGTTGGTGCAAGCGATAGGTAATCTGATTGAAAAAGAATATGTTACCCCCCGAGGTGACACAAGCAGGATACCTATGCCACGTCCATCTCCACAAGCCGATCTGTCGAAGTACATGGCCCATGCGCGCACGGAGAGTGTTGCTATGTTAGTATTGATCCTTTCTGCAATAAGATCCACCAGCGCTTGCCCTTTGACTGCCTTCGTGAGTTGGTATCGGATCTCGAACTCTGACAATGCAAACATCCACTTTCCGAGTCAGCCTTTCAACACAGGAGCCGATAGCATGTGCTTGATAACGTCCGATTTGCAGATGATGACCGTTTTGGCAGATAGCAAGATATGACGAAGCTTTGTACAGGTAAAGAACAAACACAGGCATAACTTTTCAATCTCAGGGTACCTGGTCTCCGCATCTAGCATCCTTCTGTTGAGGTAGAACACAACCCTCTCCTTGCCGTCATGCGCTTGGATCACCACCGAAGCGATGGAGGTGTCACCTACTGATAAATAAATGTAGACTGGTTTGTCCTGCTGGGGCGGAACCAACACGGGTGGTTTTGACAAATATTCTTTGATATCTTCGAACGCCCGTTGTTGCTCTACCCCCCAGCGAAATTCATCATTGACTTAAATCTTCACCAACTCCATAAACGGCTCGATCCGTCCGGAGAGATTGGAAATAGACCTTCTGACAAAGTTGATCTTGCTAATGAGTTGCTGGAGCTCCTTCCTTGTAGTAGGTGGCACCTTTTTTTTACCGCTTCCTGACTCTTTAGGCCGATCTCAATCCCCCTTTCATGAACCAAGAGACCTAGGAACTGACCGGTCGATACGCCGAAAGCGCACTTCTTCGGATTCATCTTAAGCCCGAACCTTCTGGTTCGTTCTAGAACTTGCCGTACGTCTTCTAAGTGTCCCTCAACTGATGCAGATTTAACCACGACATCATCAATGTATATCTCCACCAACTTGCCGATCAGATCGTGAAAGATGTAGTTCATGGCACGTTGATACGTGGCGCCGGCATTCTTCAACCTGAAGGTCATGACTACATACTCGAACAATCCTACCGCCCCAAGCACTCTGAACGCGGTCTTGTGTATATCCTCCGGAGCCATGAAAATTGGCCCCAGGTGCTCTGAACGCCATCCATGAAACTCAAAATTTTATGACCGGCAGCTGCGTTGATCAATGTCTCCGCGACAGGCATTAGGTATTCGTCCTTCGGTGTAGCTCTGTTAAGGTCTCTAAAGTCCACGCAGACTCGCCATCGGCCATCCTTCTTTTGCACAGGTACAACACTTGAAATCCACTCGGCATACCTGCACGGCCTGATGAATCTTGCTTCTGGCATTTTCTCCACTTCTTTCTTGACTTCTTCTAGAACTTCAGCCTTTATTTGTCGCGCTCACTGCTAAAACGGGTGAAATCCCTTTTTAAGAGGGAGCCGATGCTTGACGATGCTCCTGTCTAACCCAGGCATCTCCGTGTAATCCCAAGTGAATCAATCTGCGTATTCTTTCAGCAAAGCTATCATCAGCTCTCGTAGACACAGGCTTA
This sequence comes from Panicum hallii, assembly GCF_002211085.1. NCBI lineage: Eukaryota > Viridiplantae > Streptophyta > Magnoliopsida > Poales > Poaceae > Panicum > Panicum hallii. Next base: position 49,452,199 of record NC_038050.1, read on the forward strand.
ACTTTTTGCTGATAAATGTTGGTCGTGGCTTATCCCTAGGACCAATGTCGACCTCTTCAAGCTCATCAGCCGATGTAAACCCGTATCCTAGCTTTCCGTCATCTGTCCAGTCGACGCTGCAAATGGACAAAGAATGTGATGAAAAAAGCTTCGGCCGATCATTAAGATCGGCCGCCTTATAATTTTCATTAGTTCTTGAAATTTTGCAATTGATGTATGGCTGGCTGCTAGAGCGGGCCTCCTTGTAATTGCCACAATTATGCAATGCACTTGTCATCAGGAGTTTACATTTTATTTTTTGTGGCCGATCACAGGGATCGGCCTTGCCAAGTGCGTCAGAATAGCTCGCCCTTGATGTTTCGTCTACTCTATAAGGTCAGTGGATAAGACTAGCCTCACCCTATTTTTTGTAGCTTCCACGCGATCACAGCCTTCCAAACTGATTCCTGAAATCGGCTCTTGATCTTCTGCGTCCCAAATGCTCATGGCGGCGTGTGAAATCTCAATCGAGTCATCCGCATGAACCACCTCTACTTCGTCTCCATCCCACTGAATCAGTCATTGGTGCATCATGGAAGGGATGCAGCAGTTGGCGTGAATCCAATCCCTCCCAAGTAGGACGGTGTAAGTGCTCTTGCTGTTGACAATGAAGAAAGATGTGGGGACAGTCTTGCTTCCCACGGTCAGATCCACATTAAGGACACCTTGTGCCTCTGATGTCTGGCCGTTGAAGTCGCTCAACGTGACGTTGGTCTTGATTAAGTCTCCAGTAGAACGCCCCAACCGTTGCAGCACTGAGTATGGCATTATGATGACCGTTGCACCGTTGTCGACCAACATCTTATTGATAGACTGGCCGTTAATGTAACCCTTGAGGTATAGAGCCTTCAAATGCTTATAATTCTTTGCTCGGGGCTTCTCGAATATGACTGGCCGTGGCCCCAAGTCAAGCTGGGCTATTGGTAATTCTTCACGACCTTAGGTGTGGAACTCCGCAGGAAGTATAAACACCATATGCGTGTCAGCCGATGTCTTCGCATCGGCTCTTGTTGGCTTAGGATGCCACTCTTTCTTAGGAGGGCGCGATTCCCTTTTCTGGGTACGGTGAACCTTATCTGCCAAATCCGGGCGCGCCTTTCTTAGCATCTCAAGATATTTGGCCTCGGCTTCCTCCAAACTGCGCAGCCGCTGTACCCTGCGTTTCTGGGAATGGTTAAGTCCATCAGGGCACCAGCACGGCCTGTGATATTGGTCCTTCTCCTCTTCAAAGTCCACCTTCCTGCGTGGTGGCTCAACTTGCTCATGTTGTGGCGGCACAGGTCCTAAGCGCCGAAACACCGAGATCCCTTCTACATCACGCTTCTAAGATCTGCACTCTAGGCAATCATCGACGGTAGGCAATCGGCTCATATCAGAGCCCCAGCAGTACTTGAAGAACGGGCAATGCCAAAGATCACGCTTATCTCCCCGCTTCTTCAAACTTTTCCCAGTACGGCGCTCATACTCTTCATCCTCTGATTCACGCTGGAGACGTTGCTGGTACTGGTATTCATAATTTTGAGGAGATCGGAAGAAGCCGGCCACTGATTCCTGACATGCCTTACTTGCTCTTCCGTGATATATCCCTTTTTCCCTTTTTGGGGCCGATCGCAGGGATCGGCCTCATCATTCTTTGCATAGCGACGTGGCGCAGATCCTGCCATATTGATACCAAATGCGAAATCCAATTATCGTCTCGCAGATCGGTTATAACCCTCTACCATATTCACGCTTGGGAAAGGCTGGGTGTCGACCTTCATGGCATTTTGACCTAAGATCAATCGGCCTTGTTCAATAGCTGATTGGATCTGTCGACGGAGTTCTTTGCAGTCGCTGGTGTTGTGGGTAAAAGAATGATGCCATTTGCAGTATGACCTCCCTTGCAGCTCTTGTGCTGTAGGAAACTTACAACCTTCAGGTAACTTCAACTGCTTTTCCTTCAGTAACAGATCAAATATCTGCTCAATCTTGCTCACGTCGAAGTCAAACCCCTTTGTAGGTCATTGCTGCTTCACCCACTTATAGGACACGGGATTTGCCTCCTGAGTCCATTCTGTAACTGCTACTTCTTGATCATCCTCAGAATCTTCAGCGTCTTCTGCGTTGATCAATGTTACCTAACACTTGAACCTGTCCTGGTATAATTCTAGGTGGCGTTGCTCATATGACGTCAATTTCTGTACCAAGTGCACCAAAGAATTGAACTCCAATTGAAAGACTAAATCCCTGATCGGCTTCTCTAGTCCCAAGGATGCCAACTCGACCACCTCCTTTTCTGAAATTCTGGTCGAATAGCATCGATTCTTGACTTCCCTGAAGCACTAGATATATTCTGCCATAGTTTCCCCTCGCTTCTGCCGGACTCGTGCCAGATCAGCAATCCCAACCTCCACTACTTCCGAGTGGTATTGGATGTGGAACTGCTCCTCCAGCTGCTTCCATGTGCGGATCGAGTCAGGACCCAATGAAGTGTACCATCCGAAGGCTGGACCTGTTAGAGACTGCAAGAAGAACCTAACTCGCAGAGGATCCGACACTGAGATCATCCCCCAATTGCGCCAAGTATCGGCTCACATGCTCAATAGAGCTGGACCCTTCCGACCCACTGAACTTGGTGAACTCAAGGAGCCGATACTTGGGCGGCAGAGGGATCAAGTCATATTCACTTGGATACGGCTTAGTATTGCTGATCGCTCACCTTTTTAGTAAAATACCAAATTGATCCCTCAAGATGGTACTAATCTGATCCATAGTTTGAACTCCTGGGGCTGAGTGCGTGTTGTCATGACTCAGCCCAGTGGCATATTTAGCTAGCCACGCTTGCTTATTGGCATCTATTCCAGAAACTCCTTCAGTTGCCCGCTGCGCCGAATATACTGGGTTGTTGCTATCCGGTATATATGCACACATGTACCCATGTGGAATTTCCTTAGGTGGCTCATTGAAGAATTGATGATCCACGGGGTCACCTCCCATCTTGTAGACGACGTATGCCGGTGGACCTTGCGATTCTAGAGCCGCGAATGTATAGGGCAGTGGTGGCCTGGCCTGGAACGGCAATTCTCCTTTGTGACTCTCCAGGACAGGTCCCGATGGAGAGTACTAATTCTACATGATATCTTGGACCACGCGCAGCGCGACACGCTCAAAAGCGTTCACCAAGCTCTCAGAGTGCCGATGCAGTGGATGAGCCACCATGTAGTTCACCTCCTGGCGCAGAGCTCTGGTACGATCCTCTGAAGGGGTGGATGGGTCCACGTCATCAAGAACGCCTTCAGGTGAGAACCCCTTCCACCTAACGCCATGGTAGCGGGTTCTCTCAAAATAGTCGATAAGATCGGCTTCGAAGAGAGTCTTGATCTCATCATATTTCTGCTTGTGCTCAACAGGCAGCTCCTCGTACGTGATTGGATCCTCCCTTGACATCCCGACGGCGGAAGTTGATGTAGTCGATGAAGATGGTCCCACTGGGCGTGCCAGAATGTGTTGTCGGTCACAACCCACCGGCGAGTAGCGACAGGCAACACGAGGAGCTGGGAGGCTCCTGGGACTGCTGGTGGGCCCCGGTCCCTCGGTCAAAGGCCCAGGATCTGGCACACGACCTGGTGTCTGGGTTGCTAGGCGTGCCACCTGACCTTGTACCTGATCAGGAAGGTGTAGAAGTGATTTTAGTTAGTTTCCTTCATGCACAGACATATTCAAACATTAGTCTGAGCTGTGATCGGCTCATCGGGTGATCCCCGATATTGGCTGTAAAGAGCCGATTTTCTTCCAGTATCAGATCGGATCTAAATATTTAAACAAAGCGCATAAATCTGGTACTAATATAAACTTGCTCTTTAATCAATAAGCCAATTCAATCTACGACGGTTAAAGATTTCACCACATAACCGAAACATCCTACGTGTAGTTAAGCCTAACAAATATGAGAGATAACAGAATAGCAACCTAAACAGAGGCCCAAAAACCAACAGAAAGCCGATTCCCGGAACAATCCCTCTTTAAATTAATATAAAGCATCAAACGTACTACTGGATCATTTAACTCGTTTGAAGGGTCTAACCATGCGGATATTAAGATAAATCTTTGATGAACAAAGACTAACCATAACAGATTAGATCTACTAATTGAAACAGAGCAAAGCGATGCCTTTACACCCGGGATCGGGCACAAAGACAGCTAAACGCTTTCGAGTGACAAGCAACGCGTGAATACAGTATGAAAAGCCGATGCATCCCGATAAGTGTTAAGATAACTAGTGTTACTCGCCATCAACAACGCTTCAGTACGAGAAACACAAAGATAATAGGTAGGGACGATGCTGCCCCGATCAAGCGTGATCGGGGCTTCATAGCACTTACCTGAGAGAAACCCTGAAACAGGGATGATGATGCGCTGAGAGTTGTTTGCGAATAGTTGTTGTTTTGTTTTCTTTCATTCGTAGTCCAGGGTACATATTTATAGTCTGGAGACTTGCTTCTCCTAACTTATTCTAACTGACTAGATACGAATCTTGACTATCTCTATCTAAGCTAACTTAAATGCACACATCTATCTAGATACATGGCCAATCCTGGCCTTAAACTGCCCGCGCAGGAACCGATTCGCAAACCCATTACAATTACCCTTTTAAGCCCATCTTGCTCGCGGCCCACCTTCTAGCCCAGCCAAATCATAACGATAACAAGCATGTACACTACAATCCTAACACTAATACAGACACACATCGTCAACATCTTTACTGCAGCAATCAACCTGTCCATCTTCACTTCCATTACACGTGGACACACTCTTCCAGCACCAGACGCCACAGCCATGGAGTCAACTTCTTCGTCCAGTATAACATGGCCGGTAGATAATGGCCATTGATTCCTGCAGATGGGCCACCATCTATATCAGCAAGGTGCATCTCCACATAATTGGAAGCACAAAGTTCCTGCAAGTAAAACCTCTAAAATTTGTAGTACAGGCACCTTCCAGGCATCTGTACTGGACGGGTGCATAATTAGTCACAACTATCTTATAAAAAAGAGCTGCAGCCCTAGGTCACAACATTTTTCAAAGATGCATCCAAAATCAGAATTTGACTCACATTTTCTATGTTCCTTGGACACTTGAAGAACACACGTTCATGATGAATACCTCCATTCTTCACTCGCAGCTCAATAACCCACTCCATCTTACACAAGCGGCAAGGGATCAGTGGCAAGCTGGTCTCATCACCAACACGAAACTTGCCTCAACTGGGGCCGCGTGGACCTGCACCTACTAGCCAAGGACTCTCCAATGTGAGACATGCTGGCCGAGGGAGAGGGGGAGCAGCCTGGGGATGCAGATGGCGTCGCCCAGGTCGGAGGAGGAAGAAGAGGGCAGGAGGAAGAGGAGGGGAATGGGGCGTCGGGCTCGGCTCTGGCTGGCCTCAACCTGCAAAGGATAAGGCAGGGGCACCATGATCTTTTCACGGGCCCCTACCACGTGGTCATTCTGAGCTGGTATGCTATGTCATCCAATTTGGCAAAAATAAGTATGAAATTCTCTCTCGTGACAAAAATGTAGGTGCCTCTATAAAACTGGCATTTGAAGAGGTGCCATTCGTAACAGGGCTTTAAATATTCCGGAAACGACAGGAAAATACGGAGTTGCGTGAGGGCGTTTTTGCAAAACGTTAAGGACCTAGCGTCCATGGCGGACGGGGGATCCTGGAGGCTTTCCTTGCTGGCGTTCGGATGCGCGGGAGGCCATGGCGAGCTGGGGAAAAGAGAGAGAGGGGGAGGAAGGGAACTCGTTTGAGGGCTCACCGACCACGGGAATGGCTGGAATTTCGCAGCGCCTGACGACCGGAGCTGATGTTCGTGGAGGCACTCCTCCGGTGGTGTTTCAATGACTTAAGGAGGTGGTGGAGGTGTGGCTCGACGCAGTGGTGCTCGTGGTGCCGTTGATTTTCTTCGACGGACGTCGAGGCGGTCGGATTGAGGCGGCGAACGGGTTGCGGCTGGAAGGTAGGGCGTCCGTGTGGCTTGACGACGTGCGGAGAGCAGGCCGCCGGGTGCGTGAGGGTGGGGGAGGGCTTCCGGGACGCGAGGGAGCCACCGGCCGGCTGCGAGAGGGTGGGGGAGGGCGTCGGGCGGGGAACCGTCGGAAGCACGGGGGAGAGGGGGAGGGGTAGGTGCGGGGGAGAGGGTGGGGGAGCGTGTCGGGCAAGGAACTGTCAAAGAGGCGTGGGGATGGGAGGCTGCGCGGGGAGGAATGGACGCTGGAGACTGACCGGACATCGATCTGATTGGACATCGATCGGATGACTGAGATTCAAAGTTGGCAGACACATATTGACCAGGTCAAAGGGCGCACTGAAAAATTGTCTAACTTCGTTCTTTTTATTGTGGTAGAGATTACTGGTCCAAGATGGACCATAAAGATATCAAAATATATGACTGAAAACAGAACATTATCAGCAAACCCCTCATCACTATCATCTTCAGCAAGACCAAACTTTGTGGCCTCAGCGAAAGAGTACCTTCACAGTTGGCCTTCGTTCTCCATAATCAGATAGTCGAGTATGACAGAACCAGGAAGCAAAGCCCACGTGATCCAGACTTGCATAAACACCAGAGGGGAGGGTATGTGACGAAGGGAGGACCGCGATAGCAGGAGGAGAAGGATCTCGGCGACGAGGTCGTTGTCATCAAGCTGTGTTGCTGAGCTAGGGAAGCGATGGAAGAGATCCACCCCACGACGGGCCAACGGGTTTCTTGCTGCGAGCCTAACTCTGTGTGACTGACGACTGCTGGACTCAAATAAATTCTAGCAGAATCTCAGACCTGTGTTGGGCCTTGCCACTAAAAGGAAGTAAATGGAGCGATGGTGTAGATAGCGGATTACAGCAGTGTCCAGGGTCTGTATTTTTCTGCTTTTTAGGTGGCTTTGAGTCGGACATGTTTAGGTTGACGATAACTTTTTAGGTAGCTTTCACCGTTTACCGGAGAAGGTACATGTTTTAGTTGAGCCATTGATGTTACCTTGGGTATTACTTAAGTTGAGCTACTTGTATGATTGATCCATGTTAGAATTTATCTTACTGTATTGAGAGAAAAAAATACAAGTGAGAAGATTCACGTGCTACTAATAACTAGTAGACCTGGTATTAGTTCAATTCTTTCAGCTAGTAGTTGTCAATATAGTTAGAGAAGAACTAGTTTATAAACTTTTTTCGTTAAAGAGAGAAACAAATTAAGGACTATACAGCTCATTCCCCACCATGTTCCTTGCAAACTCAAGAGAACACACTTCTACAAAAATGATTTATAGGAACGCACTGCTACAGGGGCAGGTGACACCATCACCCGCTCCTACAAAAGAAGCAGAGTTATTGTAGCAATTGACCGGCCCCTGGAAACATCTTTTTAGGGGCGGGTGATTCTATCACCCGCCCCTGAAAATGGGGATCATTTCTAGGGGCGGGTGATGGTGTCACCTTCCCCTGGAAATGAATTTTTAGAGGCAGGTGGGGGCGTTACCCGCCTCTGAAAATGATCCCTATTTTCAGGGGCGGGTGACGCCCCCTCCCCCTTCAAATAATTTTAAAATTTATGCCAAAAACTTGTTTAACTCATAAGATATACCAAAGCACATAAAAAGGTGAAACTTGTACCCTAACATAATTATGACCTATAGAACAAAAAAAAGAATATGCCAAGTATATTTCAATATATAATGATTAAGAGTGGAAATCTCAAAGATATGGCTTGAGGTGTATAAAATTGTAGCGTGGGAGAGCCATACATTTTGATTTCCACACTTTTCATCATTATATATAGTGAAAAATGTTTGTCGTATTATTTTAGTGAAAAATGTTTGTCGTATTATTTTTCTGGTTCTATAAGTGACAATAGAATTAGGGTATAAGTTTCAAATTTTTTTTGATGTGGTTTGCTATATTTTATGAGTTAAACAATTGAATTAGGGCTCTGCTGGCCCGATGCAAGGCAAGACGCGAGGAGTTGGGACTTGCGGCAGTTGATCATGCAATGGAGATGGTGCTCAAGGTGGTTCGACATGTCGTAGTTAGAAAGCAGGATTAGTTTGTACTAGATGGTATTATATGTACAGACGAACTTAATTGTAATATGTAATATGTATCTACTTAATTGAAGATTTGGCGAATGCACTATAAATATTTAGATATCTCCCTTTCTAAGTTTTTGAGCCTCCATAGTGTGATGTGCTTGTATATGTATACCAATTTATATATATATATATATATATATATATATATATATATGATCTTTTGCAAATTGATCAGTATTTAAATTCAAATTAGATTCGGAAAATTAACATTCAAATCAGTAAATTTTTGGCGGGCACAACATTCTCAGGGATGGGCCATGAGCTCACTCGTCCCCGGAAATCAGGGGCCGGTGAGCCCATGGCCCGCCCTTGAAAAATATGTTTACAGGGCGGGCGCGTTTACCCGTCCCTGCAAATAGCTATTCCTAGCTGCGAGAAACAGAGGCGGATACCGCACCTGTTCCTAAAAGTATGTTTTTATCCATTCCTACGAACCCTTTAGTGACATATTAAACTTGACATTTTGGTGGGCTCCTAATTCCCAACGTAGCACCAAATATTTTGTGGCATTTGTCGCGGACTGCACTTTCTTAGCTCCACGTGCCTACTTCCACTTGTAATATGTAGCCGACCATTTTAGCCAATCTTAAGTATGGGAGCCACAGTTTTACCAAAGTACAATATAAAACGTTAGTAGTATAATACATTTTGAGTTTACCTCATACATAAGCTAATGATAACCATAGCTACAAGTTTCACGCGGTTGATATTCAATGGTTGACACTTCAAATAGAACCATTACCTTCAATTAACACCAACCTCCAAGCTAAAGTTGTAAATGGCTGTGGAGAAGGGGAAGAAACTTTGTAGCAAATATAGGTGGACCAAATAGCATGTAAAACTAATAGTGCTATATTGTCGCAGCTAGCAGAAGATACAAAATCAATATAACAGCTCGAATTATAGCAGCATATAAAAATGCATGCATAATAGTTACCGATAACAATACATACATGATGCACCACAAGATCACTACACTAAAGCAGCTCAATTTCATCGGCCGGATTTAATTTTGTTGGCCATAATCAAGCCGACAAAAATACACAATTTATTTCGTCGGCCAGTACAGGCCGACAAAATTACATCTTGTTTTGGTCGGCCCAACCAGGCCGACGAAAACCTGATCCTATTTTCGTCGGCTTAGGCCTGGCCGACGAAACAAGCAGAGCATTTTCGTCGGCCAGCCCTAAGCCGACGAAAATAATCTGTAATTTCGTCGGCCCGATGGGCCAACTAAAATAGGGGTGCCCTAATACCGTTCGGATCTCGTTCTAGGACCCCGGCCCACACGCACAATTTCTCTCTCCCCCGCCCCCGCCGCCACCGCCCCCGCCGCGGCCCCGCTGTCACCGCCGCGGCCCCTGCCGCCGCCCTGCGCCGCCCCGCGGCCCACGCCGCCCCCGCGCCCCGCCGCCCCGCCGCCCCCCGCGCCCCGCCGCTCCGCGCCCCCCGCGCCCCTGCCCGTGCGCACCCGTGCGCCCCCGCGCGTGGCCGCCTGTTGCCCCGCCCGCGCCCGTGCGCCCCCGCGCGCCCCGCGCCCCTGCCCGCGTGCGCCTGTGCGCCCCGCGCCCTTGCCCGTTGCCACGCGCGGCCCTCTACCCCGCGGGCTCCCGCGCGGCTCTGCCCCACGGCCGCTGCCGCCACCTCGCGCCCGAGCGGTCCCGCGGCCCGCCACCGCCCCCGAGGCCCCACGCCGTGCCCCTACGGCATGCTGCCGCCCCGTAGGCAACCGCCGCCGCCCTCAGGTATGCTTGCCCATTCTCTTTCCTGCTAGTTTTGAACTGACCGAATAACTATTAAACTTAGTGATGCATTGTTGTCCACTACTCTAAGGCCATGAGACGACCGAAGTTGGATGTATGATGGTTGGACAAGTAATGGAACGCCTACGCGAGAGTGGATGGTCAACACACAAGATTTTGTTGATCATGTATTTTTCTTGTCTCCTGGCGGTGGTTTGGCAAAGTGTCCATGTAACAAGTGTCAGAATTGTTCTCGTCAAGTCAAGATTGATATGGAGCGTCACCTATGCAAGTGGGGTTTCATGCTGAATTATGAGAGGTGGCATGAGCATGGGGAGTCACAGGAGCAGGAGCCATACAACCTAGTTGATAGATTTGAGGAAAACGAAGATAGGATGGATGCAATGATGGATGATTTTGTCCAACAGGTTGAGAATGTTGCTGAGTTACCAGAATATTTTGGTCTGCTTGCGTGTAACGCCCGCGTTTTTATCTTATTTAAATTACATTACCAATCACTCGCTTAAAAATCTTTTAAACCTTTTCCACCGCTTGAGCTCCTGAAGCCCACCTCCCAATTTTCCGCCGTTCCGACATCGCGCAGTCTCTTCCTCTTTTTCCGCGGAGCCGCTCACCCCTTTTCCTTTTCCACCAACCTTGCCGTCCTGTTACATCATCTTCGTATCACGGTCGGCCGCGTGCGCCTGCCCGTCCGCGACCGTCAGCGCCGCGCGTGTGTTCTATCTTTTCTTTTCTCATATTTTGTTTAAATCCATTTTATTTCTCTCTTCTAATTTTTTTCCCAGACTCTTTTTTTCTGCGCTGGCTTCCTCTTTCTTTTCTCCCCTGTGCTGCCTGCTGCCTGCTCGAACTGTAGCTCGCTCCTTGCGCGCACGCGCGGGCCAGCGCTCGACCCGCTGCTGCCCGTGCACGCCAAGCCGGCGTGCGGCCTGCTGCTGCGCCGGCCTGTCCCGTCCCGTCCCCTCACCCTCACAGCTCGCGCTTTGTCCCCGAGCATCCCGGCCGCCATTAATGGCGAGGCTCCTGTACTGACCGTGACCCCCCCTCCATGCCGGCCATCCCCCCCTCTTCGTCTGGGCCTATAAATCAGACCCCAAGACGCCCCTCACTCCGCCCACACCGCCCCAACACCTCTCCCCCTCTACCTCACGCTGCAGCTCGCCGCCGCCGCTCACCATTGCCGCCCACCACCCATCACCGTGGACAGCCCTCCGTAGACTGTCTCCGCACGAGGTGAGGGCCGGAATCGGACCCCCTCGGCCTCCTCTCTACTTTTTCCCCCTCCCCGGGTGTTGCCATGCTCCAGGGGGCCGGCACCCATGGCCTGGCCGCCCCCCCTCCTACTATTCCCCTCCCCCTCCTGTTCTGTCTCGAGGAAGAAGGAAGGTAGACTTGTGCATAACCCCCTCCACTTTTCCTCCTTATGCAGTCCGCAGCCCCCATTTCATGCGATATTATGTTCTGAATCGATTCCAAACTCCACCACGCATCAAATATTCTCTCTCCAAGTCCCAAGATCCACATCCAACAAATATAATAGCCTCCTCTATTTTTAATAGAAGCTCTCTATTTCTCTTTTTAGCTCGTCGGTGAACTTTGTTTTATTGTGTGATTGTTTGTGTGTTGTAGCCGACGGTGTGACCGAGGAGGAGCAGGACCGCGAGCCGGAGCCCGAAGACCCATACCTCGAGGAGGAGCTTCCGGAAGGCTTTGAGGACGGCAAGTCCAATCCCATCCTTTGATGCATATTTATCCCAGTTTTATAAACGCAACCTATTGGCCTGTTTTATAAAATGCATTGTTTTATTGCAAGACATGGTTGGATAGCCACCCCTTGATTGCTATGACTATTCCTTGATGACCTAGGTTAATGTCTATATAGGATTTGCCCTGTTGGACGTTAACTACTGCTAGAGATGCTTATTACCTTTTATTCCCTTTATTATATTTTAATCATGACCACAAAGTGCTTTACCGAAAATAAGGGTGTGAGTGTTTTAAGAGATAAATTGGGATTTTGAGAAAATCAAAGAAAGATATAACCCGATAAGATGGACGGTGTTTTCTGTGTGAAATGCCACTGGTGTGCTTGTACCTTTGTGGTTGAGCATGGTTGGGAGATGTCCGTCTTGTCAATATAAGGATGAACTGAGGTGTCATCTTGCCTAACCCACTTATCGTACAACCACTCGACCGTTGTGTGGGCAACGGCTTAGCATAAACCCCACTAGTTGTCCTGCTAGCCAAAAGGAAAGCGGGTGAGCAACGGGAGATCATGGAGAAGGGATACGATCTGTCTGAGTTATGTCCCGGATATGACTTTGTTGATAGGTCATTAACCCCATGGTTGCTTCCGTGTTGGCTAGTTAGATTCAGCTAAGGTGGGTAATGGCTTTGTTAGGATCCGCCGCGATATTAAGGTGTTCGTGGTGCGGTACCCTACTTGTGGGTAAAGTGTACAACCTCTGCAGAGTGTAAAATCTATTCGAATAGCCGTGTCCACGGTATTGGACGAGTTACGGCATGGTCACTTCAATAGATATTTTGGGATGATTGGTTTTGTGGCGTGAGTTGTTTTGAAAGTGCCCGGCAGTTGTGCAGTGATCTACTGTGGATGAGGAGTCCGGTAGTATTAAAACTTGGATTCTTTGTGTAGGATCAACCCCACTTATTATTCGATTACTATAGAAATATCTTGAGAAAACTCTTTTATGAAATGAACCCTTGCATGTGTAAAACCTCGCTTTATCGCAAATGAACCCTAGCCTCCTCCTTGATATATCCATGCATGATCTTTATTATTCCCCTGCACGGGTGTGGTTGGACTTGTTGAGTACGTGTGTACTCACTCTTGCCTAGTTTTTACAGAGGAGGATCCGAACTTCGTCCCTAAAGATGTCGAGTAGGTCGTCGTCCTGCACCCAACCTTGCCTGTGGTTCAGGGTCTCCATAGGAAGCTTACCATGGAGCAAGACTCTGATGTTATCTTAAATTTCGTTGGCACTTTGGTTTGGTTGGTAGTCCTTATGTTGTCCCTCTTGATAGTGGCGCTTCAGTGCCCACTACCTCGACGGTTTGTACGGTAATGAACCATCTGATGTAATAAATATGTTATCAGCCTCCTGGGACTGATATTTGTATCATATTTAGTCATCTCCGTTGAGGTGACGCTTCAGGTGGTATCAGAGCTGTAGGTTGGCCGTAGGACGCGACCCTTGAAACCGAGGACATTTTCTAAGCCATTTCCCACTAGATCTTTCCCCACTTAACTCACCTTTCCACACGGCACTTACCTTTGGCCCTTGTCTGATTCCAGATGGCTGACAATGGATGGAGTGACAGAATCTGCCCCGCAGAGCCTGGCCTCCCGAAGTTATTGCTACTCAGCCTAGAACGCGTCGGAGTTGTGGACCCACCGGAGTACACCTACCGGGAGTACAACTTCAGAGGGACCCTTCGGTGTGACCTGATGATCTTCGTGGGAAAAAGCACACTTTACCCCGACGTGGATCCCTGGTTCATCTCCACCACTGGCTTTGGGGTCCCAGACACCTACTGAAAGGCTGCCCGAAAAGCCCTGCGACGCCTACGCGTGGTCTATAGGCATCATCTTCAGCGAACTCCTATGGGATTTTTCCCACCTGCTGGAGGGAGAGGACGCTCATGGATTGCCCGAATGAGAGGATTGGGAAGGGAAGAAGAAGAACTAGAAGATACGGTTTCCCACCTGTCCATTTACCTCACCGGCCTAGACCGACTTTACAGCGAACAGACAAAATAACTGAAGCACCAAATCCGCAGGGCAGAAAAGGCAGAACAAGAGTTGGAAATACAATGTAGGAGAGCAATAGAAGCTGAGGCTCAAGCTGAGAGTTCCCTAGCCTCTCTCCAAGACAAATGGCGAAGCAACACTCAAGAAAGGGAACGTATCAAGGCATGCAGAAGAGAAGCTGGATTACTGGAAGGAGAACCCGAGGAAACCCATTGGGATAAGGGCACTCAGACCGAAGATGAGGTATTGGAGCAATGTCTTCCGCCAAAGAAGCGACCTAACCGGATCGGGGAAGAATCCCCTTGGGAAGAGTAGAGTACCTAAGCTAGAGCTATCACCCTAGTAATAATGTATCCTTGGGAGATGTACCCGACCCTAATGAAAAATAAAGACCATCTATCCTTCTTGTACCCTACCATGTGTGCAAGGCTTGTTCACTCTACCTTTGTTTTCAGATGGTCGAGAATGGTTGGACCCAGGGCGTTTGCCAAGAAGAGCCTGGTTTCCCCCGCCTTTTGATCAACTCCCTGGAGTGCCTCGGTGTTACTCAGCGCCCAAGGTACTACAGCAGAGAGTACGAACACCTCGGCACTCTTCGCTGTAGGGTGGTTCTTTCCATCGCCAGAAGCACCCGCCACCCCGACATCGAGCCGTGGCGAGTGACTGCCACAGGATTTCGACATCGGGATGCCTATCCCTTGGCCATCAGAAAGGCTCTCCACTACCTGTGCCGGATCTTTGAGGAACACCTCATTCCCACACCGATGAGGCTTTTTCCTCCGGCCATCAGGACGCAAGTCTGGCAGGCCCGCATGAGGAACTTGGAACAGCGCCGCCATCAAGAAGACCTTTTGTACCATGTGGTCGCCTACCTCATCTCCTTGGATAAGCTCTTCGACGAGCAAGCCCGATTCCTAAGGGAGCAAACCCATCGGGCCGAGCAAGCTGAGCTTGCAGTGAGGATGCACCAAATCCGGGTGGCTCAAGCCGAAGCATGGACCGTGGCCGCTATAAGTAGCGAAGCCGTCGCTCATGAAAACCTCAGGCAGATCCAGGATCGGCCCATGCAAGAATGGACCAGCAGTGGAACGCCCGTCCCGGCAATCGGGGAGACCCAAGTCCTAATTGGAACACCCATCATAGGATGGGGAGGACTTTTTGGGACCCCGCAAGCTCCACCTGAAGGTGCCGAAAGGTCAGCTGCAGCCGCAGAAGAAGGAGCTGTCGAACAGCCCCGAGAAAATGGGATCCTCGAGGATGACGAGGAAGAGCTACTCATTCCACTGGAAGTGCACTCCGCCCCGGAAGACAACTCGCCCCGTGAGTAGCATGCCTTAGAGATGCCCCCAGGGATGAAGCCGTCCCGGCCCCAAGCTTAGAGTTGTGCCCTTTGTACCCGACCGTGTAGTGCATGTTTTGGCTGTACCCTCCCAAGTGTTGTACCCCTAGCTTAATAAATAAAACTATTTGTGCTTGATGCTTGTTAGTCTGTGTGATTGTCAGCAGTAGGTGGAGTCTGCCTTTTCAAAAATATGAAAATAAAACATCACTTAATTCCAAATCTAAGTCTCATAAAGGTTTTACCCAATCCACAGATGGCCCCCAGGCGTAACACCAGGACCTTCCAAAGTCAGGCACATACCACTCCAAGTGCGGAGAGGCAACAGGGTGTGCAAGGACAAGCCCCTGGCCATGAAGATCAGGAAGATCAGGAAGTAAGCCAGCAGGGAGGAGAAAGCCAAGTAGGAGCACGTCAGGCCCCACCCCACCGGCCATTGACCTGATGCAAGTGTTGAACAACCAGAACCTCCTACTGGAAGCTTTGACCAATGTCATTACCAACCCAAGGCCCCGTGAGCAGAGTACAAATGATAAATTGACAGCTTTTCTGAGGACCAAGCCACCCACCTTTGCAGGATCCTACAACCCCTTGGATGCAGATGACTGGCTGCGTATTATCAAGAGAAAACTCGAACCATTTGAGCATGGAGACCGTGACAAGGTCCGTTTGGCTGCTCACCAGCTCACTGGAACTGCTTTGGCTTGGTGGGAGAACTACTGTGCAGCTGCTCAGGATGCCTCCACTATCACTTGGAAGGAATTTGTGGATGAGTTCCGTCGCTATCACATCCCAGCAGCCACCATGAAGCGCAAGGAAGATGAGTTCCGTGAACTGCAACAAGGCAACAAGTCCGTTGAGGAGTACACATACCAGTTCATAGAACTAGCTCGCTATGCACCGGAGGAAGTAGACAACGATGAAAAGAAGCAGGATATGTTCAGAAAGGGTTTAAATGCAGAACTTAAGAAGCTGCTTTCCCCATGCATCTACCCAGACTTCAACACACTGATGAACATGGCTATCATCACCGAGAGAGCCATGGCAGAGGAAAAGAGAGACAATAAGCGTAAGTTCCTGGAAACCAAGGCTCGCCAGCAGGACCGTTTCCAGAAGCCGAGGCACTTTGGCCCTCCAGTGACTAGGTCCCAAGCCCCTATGCAGTATAGGACCCAGTCACAAGCTACTGGCTCTCAAGCTCCCAGCACCCAGTTTAGACAATTCAAGAGCCAGAACACCATGAAGGCCCCACAGAGCAATGCAAGCCAAGTTACTGCCAGCAACAATGCCAAAGCATGCTTCAACTGCCGTGAGATAGGGCACTTCATTGCCAATTGCCCATATGCCAATAACAAGCCGGCAGCATCAGCCATCTCCAACTCGGTGAATGGACCAAGGCCAGCTCTATCAGGAGCCAATCGTGTACCCATCCGCAGTAACAATATCGGCAACAACAACCAGCAGATGGGGCCGCCCCAGCAGTCCTTCGGACGAGCCCGCATCAACCACATCAACGCGCAAGAGGCTCAGGACGCTCAGGGCGTAGTGCTCGGTGAGTTTCTAGTCAGCTCAGTTTTGGCAACAATATTATTTGATTCTGGAGCATCATATTCATTCGTATCCTCAAGTTTTATGGAAAAGCACAATATACCTACAGTACTACTAAAAACACCCCTATTAACCCGAACGCCTGGAGGTGACATTAAGTGCCGACTGGGTTGTTCTTGGGTAAGGATCATTTTAAGTGGGGTAGAGTTCCTAGCAGACCTAGTAGTACTTAAGTCTAAAGGTATAGATGTGATCCTTGGAATGGATTGGCTAAGCCTGCACAATGGCCTTATAAGTTGTGTTGACAAGGTGGTACACCTAACCAACCCAGAAGGAGTACAAGTAACCTGCCATACTCAGGGAAGTGGACCGGACCCAATGGTTTTTAGTATGGAAGCTAAATTCTTGGAAGAAATTCCAGTAGTAAATGAATACCTAGATGTTTTCCCGGAAGAACTCCTGGGAATGCCGCCAGATAGGGATATAGAGTTTGTCATTGACCTTGTCCCTGGAACCTCCCTTATAGCTAAGAAACCTTATAGGATGGCAGCCTCTGAATTGGCAGAACTAAAGAGACAACTGGAAGAGTTACAACAAAGTGGTTTCATTAGACCAAGCTCATCACCATAGGGAGCTCCGGTCTTGTTCGTCAAGAAGAAGGACGGAAGCATGAGGATGTGCGTGGATTACCGTGCACTAAATGAAGTCACCATCAAGAACAAATACCCCCTTCCCAGAATTGATGACCTCTTTGATCAGCTGAAGGGAGCCAAGTATTTCTCCAAGATAGACTTAAGGTCAGGATATCATCAGCTCAAGATTAAGGAAATTGATATTCCGAAGACGGCCTTCGTCACCTGCTATGGGCAATATGAGTTTACGGTGATGTCCTTTGGACTCACCAATGCACCTGCTTATTTCATCAACCTCATGAATAAGGTGTTTATGGAAGAGTTAGATAGGTTTGTCGTAGTTTTCATTGACGACATACTTATTTACTCTAAGAGTGTCGAAGAACATGAGTTTTGGAAGAGTGGTTTTGGAAAAGTTGAGAGCGCACAAGCTCTACGCCAAGTTCAGCAAGTGTGAATTTTGGCTTGAGAAAGTAGCATTTCTTGGTCATATCTTGACCGTGGAAGGAGTAGCAGTGGACCCCGAAAAAGTCGAAGCAGTCTTCAATTGGCAGCAACCAACCAATGTTAGTGAAATCAGAAGCTTTCTCGGTTTAGTCGGATATTACCGGAGATTTATTGAAGGATTCTCCAAGATAGCCCGACCCATGACAGAGCTACTCAAGAAAGAGAAGAAGTTCACCTGGACCGAGTCATGTGAGAGAAGCTTCCAGGAGTTAAAGAGAAGACTGACAACCGCCCCGGTACTAACCTTGCCAGATATTCAACGGGACTTTGTCATTTATTGTGATGCATCCCATCAAGGATTAGGATGTGTCCTTATGCAAGATGGGAAACTAGTGGCATATGCTTCCCGACAACTCAAGCCTCATGAACAGAATTACCCAACCCATGATTTGGAGTTTGCAGCCGTAGTACATGCCCTCAAGATTTGGAGACACTATCTGATTGGGAATAGGTGTGAGATCTACACAGACCATAAGAGCTTGAAGTACATCTTCACCCAGCCAGATTTGAACTTAAGGCAAAGAAGGTGGTTAGAACTAGTTAAGGATTATAATGTGGTAATTCATTACCATCCTGGTAAGGCAAACATGGTAGCAGATGCCTTAAGCCGGAAACCTTATGGACCTAAGGATGCCCACCTACAAGAATAAATGGCACGATTAAATGTGCACATCGCCCCCCATGGTTCCAATCGCAAGTTGAGTGTTCAACCCACTTTGGAGGATAAGATCAGAAAGGCCCAAGATTCAGATAAGGACTTGATGAAATCCGTACGCATACTGGAGAAAACAAGGCACCGGATTTTAGAGTGGATGACAAAGGAACCTTATGGTACAAAGATAGAATTTGCATACCTAAGGAAGGAGACTTCCGACAGACTATTATGGATGAGGCCCACAATCGGCATATTCCATCCACCCAGGATCCACCAAGATGTATGTGGATATAAGACAAAGTATTGGTGGAGTGGAATGAAGGCGGACATTGCAAGGTTCGTCGCCCATTGTGATACTTGTCAAAGAATCAAGGCCGAACATCAGAAGCTAGCAGGATTGCTGCAACCCTTACCCATCCCGGTTTGGAAATGGGATGAGATAGGAATGGATTTTGTAGTGGGTTTACCCAAGACACAGAAAGGACATGACTCCATATGGGTGATAGTGGACTGGCTCACAAAAGTCGCTCACTTCCTACCTGTACGGACCAATTATGGTGGAGAAAAGCTAGCCCGACTCTATGTGGACAACATAGTGAAGCTGCATGGTGTGCCTAGCAGAATTGTTTCGGATAGAGGAACCCAATTCACCTCTAGGTTTTGGAAAGTTTGCATAAGGCCATGGGCACCAAGTTGGATTTTAGTTTGGCTTAGCACCCGCAGACCGATGGTCAAACAGAAAGGGTGAACCAGATTATGGAAGATATGCTAAGAGCATGTGTCCTTAATATGGCAAGGATTGGGAACAAAGTTTTCCGTATGCTGAGTTTTCGTACAACAACGGTTATCAAGCAAGCTTGGGCATGTCACCATTTCAAGCTCTCTATGGGAGAAGTGCAGAACCCCCCTGATGTGGTCAGAAGTTGGAGAGCGTGCCCTAGTTGGATCCACACTCATAAAGGAAGCGGAAGAAAGAGTGGCCGAGATTAGAGAAAAACTGAAGGCCGCCCAATCTCGACAGAAGAGTTACTCAGACAAGAAGAGACGAGAAGTAAGCTTCAATCCAGGAGACTTCGTCTATCTCAAGGTTTCACCTATTCGAGAGACTCGAAGATTTTAGGTACATGGGAAGCTAGCCCCTCGGTACATTGGACCGTACCAAGTACTGAGAAAATTGGAGCTGTGGCATACCGTCTAGAGCTACCAGAAGGAATGGCTGACATACACCCAGTATTCCATGTATCCCAATTGAGAAGATGTCTGAGGGTACCGAGGAGAGAGCATGTGCCGGAAGAAGAAATAGCTTTACAGACAGATCTTCGATTCCAGGAAGTACCTGTCAAGATTTTGGACACTGTCACAAAAAGGACAAGAAACTCTGAAGTACGGATTTGCAGAGTTCAGTGGAGCAGACATGGAGTGGAAGAAGCTACGTGGGAACATGAAGATGCCCTGAAGAAGGTTTCCCCATCTATTTAGGAGCCAGCCGAATCTCGAGGACGAGATTCATTTTAAGTGGGGTAGGTTTGTAACGCCCGCATTTTTATCTTATTTAAATTATATTACCAATCACTCGCTTAAAAATCTTTTAAACCTTTTCCGCCGCTTGAGCTCCTGAAGCCCACCTCCCAATTTTCCGCCGTTCCGATCGCGCAGTCTCTTCCTCTTTTTCCGCGGAGCGCCCGCCCCTTTTCCTTTTCCACCAACCTTGCCGTCCCGTTACATCACCTTCGTATCGCGGTCGGCCGCGTGCGCCTGCCCGGCCGCGACCGTCAGCGCCGTGCGTGTGTTCTATCTTTTCTTTTCTCATATTTTGTTTAAATCCATTTTATTTCTCTCTTCTATTTTTTCCCAGACTCTTTTTTTTTGCGCTGGCTTCCTCTTTCTTTTCTCCCCTGTGCTGCCTGCTGCCTGCTCGAACTGTAGCCCGCTCCTTGCGCCACGCGCGGGCCAGCGCACGACCCGCTGCTGCCCATGCCACCAAGCCGGCGTGCGGCCCGCTGCTGCGCCGGTCTATCCCGTCCCGTCCCCTCACCCTCACAGCTTGCGCTTTGTCCCCGAGCATCCCGGCCGCCATTAATGGCGAGGCTCCTGTACTCACCGTGACCCCCCCTCCACGCCGGCCATCACCCCCTCTCCACTCGGCCTATAAATCAGACCCCAAGACGCCCTCACTTCGCCCACACCGCCCCAACACCTCTCCCCCTCTACCTCACGCTGCAGCTCGCCGCCGCTGCTCACCATTGCCACCCACCACCCATCACCGTGGACAGCCCTCCGTAGACCGTCTCCGCACGAGGTGAGGGCCGGAATCAGACCCCCTCGGCCTCCTCTCTACTTTTTCCCCCTCCCGGGTGTTGCCATGCTCCAGGGGGCCGGCGCCCATGGCCTGGCCGCCCCCCTCCTACTATTCCCCTCCCCTTCCTGTTCTGTCTCGAGGAAGAGGAAGGCAGACTTGTGCATAACCCCCTCCACTTTTCCTCCTTATGCAGTCCGCAGCCCCCATTTCATGCGACATTATGTTCTGAATCGATTCCAAACTCCACCACGCATCAAATATTCTCTCTCCAAGTCCCAAGATCCACATCCAACAAATATATAGCCTCCTCTATTTTTAATAGAAGCTCTCTATTTCCTTTTTAGCTCATCGGCGAACTTTGTTTTATTTTATGATTGTTTGGTGTGTTGTAGCCGACGGTGTGACCGAGGAGGAGCAGGACCGCGAGCCGGAGCCCGAAGACCCTACCTTGAGGGGAGCTTCCGGAAGGCTTTGAGGACGGCAAGTCCAATCCCATCCTTTTGATGCATATTTATCCCAGTTTTATAAACGCAACCTATTGGCCTGTTTTATAAAATGCATTGTTTTATTGCAAGACATGGTTGGATAGCCACCCCTTGATTGCTATGGACTATTCCTTGATGACCTAGGTTAATGTCTATATAGGATTTGCCCTGTTGGATGTTAACTACTGCTAGAGATGCTTATTACCTTTTATTCCCTTTATTATATTTTGATCATGACCACAAAGTGCTTTACCGAAAATAAGGGTGTGAGTGTTTTAAGAGATAAAATGTGATTTTGAGAAAATCAAAGAAAGATATAACCCGATGAGAGGACGGTGTTTTCTGTGTGAAATGCCACTGGTGTGCTTGTACCTTTGTGGTTGAGCATGGTTGGGAGATGTCCGTCTTGTCAATGTAAGGATGAACTGAGGTGTCATCTTGCTAACCCACTTATCGTACAACACTCGATCGTTGTGTGTGGGCAACGGCTTAGCATAAACCCCACTAGT